>NW_010400849.1:140239-143313 GCF_000710305.1 Buceros rhinoceros silvestris | reverse complement strand
TGCTGAACCTAAGGTGGGTGTTAATGCTCTCTAAGGCTAGCAGAATATTACTGGCTCCTGTCGATAACTCCTCCAAAAAAGATCAAAAACCCTGAAAGGGTGGTTTTAGCAGTGTGGTGGCCAGTAAATACACTCAAATGTTTTATCTTACAGTGCCCACCCCTGAACAGCTCATGATGTTTAAGAGGTCTGTCTCTTCTGGCCCCTTCCATACTGTTTCAGCTGCTGAGGACAGTACAACTTTTTGCTTGAGGTGGATGAGAAGGACAAGTAGCAGAGTACCTACAATCAGCTTGACCCTCTAGAGAAGCACGAAAATGTTTAAAAAGCCACCCTATGCATCCCTGTGTCCAGGAGATGAGTCCTGCATGATTCCATGCACCCAACCCCACCCCGTTAGAAAACCAAATGAAACCAGAATCCCTGTCGCCCTCATTTTCTGCCATGCCCAACCACTATGCAGAGGAGTTTACCCAGCTGTGGATCTACTAGGGCAGACAGCCATTGCCCACTCTCAAGCTTGAAAGGATCTATCGTTGTGGATCTCCTCTCCTATTTAAAGCAGGGCTTCTTCCAACCATCCTGAGTTTATCCGTCTTTTGACGTACTGATCACACCTTCTCTGGAAGAGGCCCCTGCTTGGACCCTGCAAGCTGAGAATTGTAGTGTTTGTTCATCAGTGACTTCTCCTTTTCGTACATCTTTATTTACCACAACATCCTCACTCACATTCAGTTTGACATGTGGCAACTCCTGTACTCCTGACACCTCTCCACACCTCATCTTGTGCTGGCTCACCCCAGAAGCCGCTGGCTCCCCTTGCACTGACACCCTGTGTCCACGGCATTGCTGGAGCCTGCCACAACATTGGCTGAAGCATGTCAGGGTAAACCCAGCCGTCCCCATATCCTCTGTGACACTGACAAATGCAGCGCTCCATGTGCGCTGCCTGCTGCCAAGCAGCCTGTGTCACAGCTGAGCCCTGCCTGCCTCTCCTGCAGAGGGAACGCTAATTTTGGGTGCTACTCTCTGGTATCCAGCTGCCAGTATTCATGAGACTTGTCAGAACGCAATTATATCTGAGGTGTTTGTGAAATGTGGTTGAGCTTGGCTAATGGATTTAAAAAATACTGTGGAGAAGGGGACTGACATGCAGACAGAGAGGCGAGCAAAACAGTTACCTAAGCCTGGCTTCCTAAGGAAATGAGACCAAACCCCGAGTTCCGGACTGTCCTGGACATGTATCCCTCAGACACAGCGATGGCTGCTGCTGGGGCTGGTACTGAGGCCCTAAGACTGCACAGCCTACCATTTGGATGAGGGCTGCATGAGCTCCTGAAGCTTCTGGACAGTGAGAAAGCCAAAACACGAGCCAGTGTAGGCAAAGAATCGACCCCACCCCCACTTGCTTTGCTTGCATGGGGTGTCTGCCTGTAATCAAGAATACACCGAGGGCCATGTGGCACACACAATGGCAGACGGGATTTACCATGAGACTCCACATGAGCCTGCAATGAGACTTTAGTCATTTCTATTGGGTCACTGAGAACCAAACCGGTACTCATTTAAAGTTAAAAGTTATTTATCTTACGTGGTGCAAAACACAGGCACTCCAACAGAACATTAACTTTACTTCTTTCAGAGGGACGGACCATTCCCCGGTCATGGGCGCTGTGTGGGGTGTGCTGTACTAGGCAGTATGAACACTATCAGCTACCAGCCATTTATGCTGCTACTGGAATTCATCTGGCCCGTAAAAAGTTTTGATACACGTATTTTTATTCCATACTTAAAGACACGCAAAGTTTGCTGCTGCGGTCACTGTAATTCAATGACTACCTAATGGTATGTTCATGGGTGTGCACCTTCAGAAGGGAATACTGGCAGTGGCAGTTTATCAGGAGAGAGAAAGAGTGAACTGACTTTTCAAGGAATCAAGCGGTATCTGCAGATATGAGGGTGTCTAAGATCCTTCCCTCTGACAAGCCCTAACAGAAAGGAAGAGATGTTTCAAGGGAGAGAAATGCTGTCTTTGCTGCATGGATCCCTTTGCCCTGGAAACTAGGTGCCTCTACAATGGAAGAAGTCAAGGGTGGAAGAGCAGTTGCTATTCCAGCCTCAGTATAATTCTCAAGTTCTAAAATTTCACTTCTTTTACAGTTTTTCTTCCTTTTTTTCAGCAGCAAGCTATAATTTTCTGAGTACCTGAAGTCACACAGAAGCTTTTGGAACTGTTATGAATGACTACTCCTGCAAGTGCCACCCACTTCAGGACTCTGCACCTTGGGCCTCTTCACGCGCTGACCATCTTAGCTTGTAAATATCTGTCATCAATCAATATTTTAAATGGCTTGGCCTTTAACCTCAACATCTGTTGCCAAAACAGTACTCCGAGCATCTGTAACTAGCAGCTTTTTTTTACCCCCAGCTTTATGCTAACTGAGACCAGAAAAACTGAGCCCAGAGAAAAATGCCTAAGTGGAATCACCTAAATGGAGACCCTTCCCTTGCTGGCAGAGGGATATGAGCACTTGGGCACTGCTGAAGTTGAATGTGTGAAGCCATGAAGCATCTTAGTTATGAGGAGGGAGAAAGGAGGATGATCTAAGCAAACAATGAGTTCCTCTGACTGCAAAACATTCTTTTGCTCACTCTCTTACCCAGTCCTAAGCACAAACCTGCTTTGAAGTCAGACACAGGGGATGGGAGCTTTTTAAATATTTCATTTTTTCTGTGATTGGCTTTCATCCCTGACATATTTAAGATGTGCTTTAACTTGGAGAAAGACAAAACTGAAGCTCTCCAGGAATCCAAATGATCCCTAAAGCCCAGAGCTCTGCACATTAATAATGTGGTTTCTTTGAAAAAAAAAGAAAAAGGGAAAAAAGCCCTCAAACTCAAAACAAAAACCCAAAGCATGACCATTTTCATATTTTCAAGTGGAATCAAGAAGACAACATACAGCGTATTTATCCATATATATCCCATATAGAGAATTACAAAGGATTTCTCCAGAAATATTTCCGCTGCTATTTGAAAGAGCAAACGTACAATCATTGCAGACTATAGGTGGC
>NW_010400849.1:136462-140149 GCF_000710305.1 Buceros rhinoceros silvestris | reverse complement strand
GGAATGTCCTTATGCTTCCATTCTGTATGGATCAGTGCTGTAGCTTATACGCCCTAAATAACATCAGAGGAACAGTTTTGCCTATGGAACTGTACCACACATAGTATGAAGCAACTTCTGTTTCACTGTAAAACAGTCTTTCAAATCTTGATTTATTTTCCCTGGCACTTTTTCATGCTGTGCTGTGATGGGGTCTCATATAGGGTGACCTGATGGAAGACTCAGGGAAGATTTACTAGGTTTTTTACCACGTCCTGGTGATGGATTGATATGATCAGCAAAGAAGTCGTATCAGAGAAAGCCATTGTTACTGATAGATAAAATCCTTAATTTCACAAGAGGTTCTCAGAAATGACACTGAGAGGCTAGGGATGGGCTGTTTATATGTAAGCTAATAACTTTTTTCCTGTTTTATTATTGTCACTTGAAATCTGAGGCTATTTCTGAGGTTGTTACGTGCAGCTTGTTCTGAGGGAAGCATCACTGGTCTTTCCTGTCCTGCCTGGAAGCGAGAGGCCAAGAGGTCCAGCTATGCCGAACTGTCAGGGGTGGAGGGCAGAGGTCACGTGCTGCCCTCCCAGATGTTACAGAGTGCAGACGACAAAGGCAGAGAAATAATCCCCCAAGTCCCGCCAGCTTTCTGCCACTTTTCGAGGAGCCACGTATAACCGTGAGTGCAGACTCCCAGGGGACCAATGTTAGAATGATGGGTTATTTCCCTTTCTACTCCATTCTGTTCACCAGTTACATTCCAGCATTTTAGTGCAACTGAAACTACAAAGGAGGATGGGAGATGTCCAGCAGGATGCATTTTTTGCTTTTATTTTTAAGAAAAAAAGCAGGAGATTCTTGCCTGAGTAATTTTTGGTAATTTATTACGTTGCTCTTACAAAGATATTGATCAAGTGCATCAGCTCTCCTCTTGTTGCAAGGAATTTTTGTTTTCTAATCCCAGGTTACCATTGGATTTCTCTAAGCCTCAACAGAAACAAGCTAGGGTTTGCCTGGAAAGCTCGTACTCTGTTATTAAATCAATTTAAAACACATTTAGTAATACCAAGTCAAGCCTCTCCTCCACAGTATAACTGAAAGAGGATAAAGTTCATCTTAGATCAAGATAGATTAATTTAGCTCTAAGCTAAATCATTTTATGAATAATTTTGGATTTTAATAGTACTGAACATTTTCTAATATTGACCAAGTTTGAAAGTAGTCTTCAGAAATGGCATCCCTGCCTTTTGTGTCTCACCTTGGCTCTGCTCTGCAATCTGAAGACTTCCTCCTGTGAGGACAGGCAGAGAGAGCTGGGGTTGTTAGTCCAGAGAAGAGAAGGCTCCAGGAGACCTTACTGCAGCCTTCCAGTACTTAAAGGGGGCTTGTGAGAAAAAGTTTGGGACAGACTTTGTAATAGGGCCTGTAGCAACAGGACAAGGGTTGATGGTTTTAAATTAAAAGACATAAGAAATGTTTTACAATGAGGGTGGTGAGACCCTGGCCCAGGCTGCCCAGGGAGGTGGGAGAAGCTCCATCCCTGGAACCATTCCAGGTCAGGTTGGCCCTTGGAGCTCTGAGCAACCTGCTCTGAGTGCAGGTGTCCCTGCTCCCTGCAGGGGTTGGACCAGATGAGCTTTGAAGGTCCCCTCCAACCCAAACCAGTCTGTGCCTCTATCATTCAAACTGCCCTCCACTCTTTGGCTTAGCATGTGGTGTACCAGACTCCACGTTCCTGCCCCCAAATTAGGAAAAGTCTGTCCAAAACTGTGTATAATACACATTATTATTTAAACAATTATAGAATGAAAAAGCTCCAGACCATAAAAAGTACTAGATAGTAAATGCTGCCATATATCCATCCTATTTCTAAATGCAGCTGCCATTAAAAAACGAGTAAGATACTGGGATGCATCTGGAACGTGACAGGGAATGACAGAAGGAAAAGTGATGTTGATGGCTTACAAATCATGTGAATGGCATAATCTGGAACTTTGTGTGTAGTGTTGGTTATCCCACCCCAAAATGGATGTTACAGAGCTAGAAGTTTCAAAGGCAGTAACATGAACAGTTCTCTGAAAGCATGTTCCACCAAAGCAGACCTAAGTAAGAGTCAGTGTGCATATTCTTCTCACTGAGCATCGTCTGGAAGTTGCACATGTCGAATTAATCAAGGGAAGTATTTTTTCAACAAAGTGTGGGCTTTGCAACTCACTGATACGTGATGTTGCTGAAGCTACGCATAAAATAAACATGGAAAATAGAAAAGAGGCTAAAGAGTGACATGGACAGAAAGAGATTTGAGTGTGAAAATGGCTAAGTGAAAGCTTCCCCACTCTCACCTCTAGAGACAGTGGAGGGAGGCAGGTGCCTTCACAGGGTGAGGCAGACAATTCCACTGATAGCCTTTGAGAGTTCCTCTTCCAGCTGACTAAATAAAGAACCTGAGATTGCTATATCTGATTCCGGATCTGCTGCTGAGGTTCAAAAGTTGTGAATCTAGATCTTACTTTCAGCAGAAGGGAATGGAAGCATCTTTTTCTCTTCCTATAAAATGTGTATAATGGCTTAAGGTCCCTGCAAGGGGCCAGCTCTTGTTCAAACCACAAGAAGGAAAGAAAAGACAGACAAGAAGGAATGAAAGACGGATTAAATACTAGAAAAGATAATTGAAACAACATGTTTGACATTTCAAATTCAAGCTCTTTCTGCATTCATACATCACCATATTATTTGTTATAATCACACAGTGCATGATAATAACACACAGCCTCATCGGCTTTTCTGCTGCTCCTGAAGCGCTGGAAAACCTCATTGCTGCGTGCCTTTGACTTTGCTGGAGCACTCATTTGGCTTTCACAAAGCTCAGGCACCTGCATTCTGCTGATGCCAAGGCAAACTTTTTAAAAGAGCACAAATGGATAAAAGCCTGACTTTCAGCAGGGCTGCCACCCCCTTCACATGAAATTAATAGGAGCTGTTTGGCTGACTAACTCTGCAAAATAAAAAGTGAGACCTTAGCAAACAACTCACAGAATTATTTCACTTTATTTGTTGGTTTGCTTTTTTTTTTCATCTTCCATAGTGACAAATCAGATGCATAAACTTTTCTGTTTTAAATCCTGTATTATATGACATATTTAGCACCATAGTTATTAGCAGACGTATTCTTACCTGTAATTAAATCGTGATGACCTACAGATCTACCACATTTCCCATCCAAAATGTGTTGTGAAGATGTGTGGAGCTGTTGTATAGCTAAGCATTCACTTAGTACATCTTGTTCGATATCAGTACATGAATTTAGCTACAAGAGGAGGATAAAACAAATATTTTATTTCAAAGTAAACCAAGTGACTTTTAATTAAATTCATATGTCTCTTAGCTTAAAGATTATAAATATAGAAGGAAGGAGCAAAATGTCATTCCTAGAAACTTAGTGTAATTACAGATGTATCTATTACTTGGTATTTTTAATTAGAGACAATTTCGGTTTTCTTGAGAGCACAAGTTAAGTGTGCTAATCTTAATCAACAACAGTTGGCTTCAGAAAAAAATGTACCCTGTGTTTCTTCAAACTTTCCCGAGTAATTCAACTGCCTGTTTTCAGGCTTTCTCTAGTTTCTGAGGTTCTGTGGCAAAAGGATTGCATCACCTTGTAGCTGTGACACTTGGAAAGACATTCAATAGGGAAAG
>NW_010400849.1:124606-136384 GCF_000710305.1 Buceros rhinoceros silvestris | reverse complement strand
GGAAAGAAAAGCGTTTGTGCTTATCAGATTAGAACAGGCAGAATAATGGGCTGTCAGTAATGTGTAAGAGGTATCATCGATATGTCAGCTGTTCTCCATGTAAATTAAAGCTCTGGCAAAAGTGTCTGAAGCAAACTCTTGAAAACCACAATGTCGATCATATTAAAAACAGCAGGAGAGGAGAATTAAGAAAGAAAAGCATTTCTAATTCTCTTTCAAACATGCTGATGTTGCCAAGCTTTTGTCATAATAGAGTGCTCACATTACACAAACAGCCATCATATTCTGTAGCCATTAATAAATAGTTATTGTCTTTACATTTACAGCTTTGCATACCGATCTCCCCTGGGACTGGTTATTCTAAATAAAAGGTCCAGGCAAACCTATTTAGAATTCTGCTATACAGCCATTTGTTGGTTCAAGATGAACATGTAGCATTTGGATCACAAAGGGCATCTGCAGCCAGTTAAAGTACTACTAAATTAACAGCTAACTTTCTCCTATTCTGTTCTTGTCAAGCCTTTCAGAACAACCAAGTATTAGCACTGCAGTCATCTTCTAGGCTATGAACTAAATATTCAGGATTCCTTTGATGTAAGCCTAAGCTCAGACATTTTATTTTATATCAGCGATGGCGCCTTTTGGTAGCACATCTCGACCAAGACATGTGAGCAGAGCAGCCCGTTAGTTTTTTCTTTCTTGGCTGAGTCATTTCCACTCAGCACTCCTGGGAAGCTGATACCAACAGACAACTGTCTTTGCTGAGCTACATCAAAAGATGAACAAATGACTATGAACAGTCTTTTCCCCTTTTTCCAAAGTAGACTGTCACCGTTTCAGTAACACTGAGATTCACTTAGTTGTGAAAGGTTGGGTTTTTTTTTTTTCCTATATTTAAGTGAAATGTTTATTCTTTCTGCACGTTTATTCTTTCTTTATGAGTTAGATTTGCTGTGGTCCCTTTTAAGAGAGCCTCATCAAAACGCATGTTATATCTGCTGCTTTTTCAAATGCCTTTTAAGTTCATGGCAAAAAGACACAGGCTCAAGTATTCATAAAGTTATCATGGGTAAATGAGACGGGAAATCTGAGGATGATTTCAAACCACTGGAGGAGTGCAGATTTAGACTGGTCTACCAAATAAGTGTGGGAGGCAAGGAACTAACATTATTTTGAGATAGACTTGATAAATCATGGGAGGGTATGTATATGTATGCAGGAAAATTCCTCAAGCTAGGAGATTGAGAGATACGAAACTTCGGATACTTGACTTTGTGGTACATCCAAGCAGCCTGTGTTTGCAATCTGTGTGCAGTGCATTGGTCCTGTACGGATTCTGTGCTCTCGGCCTCCCGTGCTTATGCAGGAAGCACTTTATGCCCCTTAATACAGAATTTGGGTTTATTTTTTTTCCCCATCTTTCTCCGTAGAACTGGAAATAGGCCTCAGCGGGTGACAGGGTGTGACAGGGTGGACAAAGTGTTCCTTTGACAGATGTAAAGGATGTTAACACAGAAATGCATTCAGCCCAGTAAACAGAGCTGAACAAATGATACCCACATTTGGTAGCGGGAAATAATTCCCTCCTTCCCTCCCCAAGAAGTGTGTGAGCAGCAGCAGGAAGGACAGATGGAGGGGTCCTCTCTTTTGTAATAGGGACTGTAGTTGCCTTCCACAATCAGTTGAGAGTTTCATAGAACAAAAATCTCCCTGTCACAAAGATCTTGCTATTTCAAAAGATTTTGGTGCCACAGTCAACCTCTTTCTGTAGCCAGTCACTGCTATGGCTTGCTGACTCTTACTCTCATTAAGACCTAAAGGTTGTTCTAGGAAAGCTTTGGAAATTTTGCAGCCTATGGTGTGGGAGGAATGGGCACAGCACACCCTGCAGAACCTTCTAGAGAGCTGTAGTGAAACCACATGGCCTGATAATACAACACTGGGCTTGAAAAGTAGGTGGTCCTTTCCAGTCCTGCCAAGCTAAATAGAAGTTTTGATGGGACCTGATATATGCAGAGACAACAACTTGATTCTGTGGACATCTGGGTGGGTGCTCGGTAGGAATAGTGCTTCTCCCAGGCACAAAGCTCCACGTGCAATGAGTGTTCCTTGACTATTTGAAATAGTGTGCACAACTCTCAACGCTGATGTCCTAGGAAGCGTTCTCAGATGGCATGTACCTGAGACAGAGAAGGGTTACAGGAACTACTGGGGGACAGACAACTGACCTAAGAAAAAGGATTGTAAGGTCAGATCTAGCCAAGTGAAAACTGCAGAGTTTATAATTCATGCCAAGTACCAGAAGGGAAGGGGTGTAAGACACAAGGACACAGCTGACACAAGGACAAATCAGTATGAACTCATCTCAGTTGTATTCAAGGAGGAAAATTAGACCTTTTTGACATTCATCTCACTCTTTCATGGCTCATCCCAAATTCTGCAACTAAGATCACCTGCGTTCTGCTATGTCTCATCTCTCCACATGTTCCTCTCTTGCTCTCCAGTACCTCTAGTTCTTACCTTTGACATTTTTCCAAACTAGCTGCTCCCTAGCTCTATCTTGCCAGGGTGCCATTTCTGCTCTGTCGTCCATCCTTTACACATGCCTTCCTGTCTCATCCATGATGCTCTTGGCAGTGACGAGGCAGCTGGGGGAAGATGTCATTGCTGCTTATTGAACTAATTGTAGTTGCTTGCTGAGGCTGGCATTCCCTTCCACTCCTGGGCCTGAAGTATGCTCATGGTCTGTTCTGTCACAAATCAGCTCTGTGGGGTCCCAATCATCTTTTTACAAACTGTGTGTACAAATGGGTAATAAGCAAGTCTCTGAGCCTGGGCTAGTGCCCGTAAGCATCCTCATTTAGTAATGAGTTCGGGATTTAGCCCACAGAAACCAAAATACTTATTTGAACCTAATAGCAGTGAAAACATAACTAGCAGTCTGGGTTTGGAATGATTTATAAATGCATTTAATATGCAGATGTGGTGGGAAAAGTGGGGGGTTTCATTCTCATCTATTCCAAGTGCTCCTTTCCTGACATTTCCATAGTATCCTAGCTTAGTTTCACTTGTGTTTTGGATGATCTGCCAACATGTATTTACTAGCTGATTGCAGAGACTCAGTGCATGGACATTTTGTGTGAATGACAGCAGAATTTAGTCCTCTCTATGTATGAAGGGTTCTAGCTCAAACCGGGACAGTATGAAAGATGAACAGGAAAGAAATGCTTGGAGAGAAAGCATGGGGCAAACTGAAATTACAGGGCATTAGCCTTGAAAGTGTAAAACTATAAAGTGGAAAGGTTAAGAAGAGTGGTTAAAAAGCCACAGGAAAATTAGCACAACTTCAGTATTCTTCTAGCGATATTGCAGAACAAATCTGATTTGAAAATAAATAAACTAAAGGTAAATTAAGAATCACTCTGTCAGGGAGAGATGGGGATGTGTCCCTTTCTGCCTAGTGGGTCTTACCTTCTTACGCACCTGTTGTTCTTTGGCTGAATGAGCTTTCACATGTTTGCGCAGAGAGCTGGGGTCAGTGTAGCGTTTGGAGCAGCCAGGAATCTGACAGGCATAGGGTTTCTGTAACGGGGAGGAAAGGAGAAAGATTTCATATTCCTCTGCATCTCTACACGCAGCCCACTGAGCACTGAGGGATGGCCGTTTCGGTGAAACACAGTGCTAAGCCTGAGTTGTTTGTGCTGTCTGCCATTTCCAGATTTGCTCTGTCTCCTCTATGCACACAAGCCAGACTCGATGCAACAGAGGAACTGCATTGATCACTCTGATTTTACAAGCGCTGTCTATACTGTCATGTTGGGTATTGATTACTAGGCTGAATTAGATGCTAATGAGATGTAACTGGATGGGTTTTGAGAGCATTACTTTCTTCCTAGCCTTTACAGTGATCATGAGATCACCCATATAATTACAAATATAGAAGCTCTGTTTCGGGTTCTGATTTACATAGTTTTTACTATGCAACTACAACTGTTGCATATGCAGCAGAGCGAAACTTGTGGCATAGTGCATATGTGGTTTCCTCCACACCTTGTTCCTGAAAAACAGCATTATCTTTATAACTCCTAACCAAACAACCTGCATCAAACATTAATATCTGAGCAAATCAGTACAGAAGGAAAAATCCACTAGTGTTCATTTTGTTGGGAAGATGTTTCCAGCTGATCTGGGCATGCGGCAGAGCTTGCCACTTCAGTGTGGCAAAATGAATACTCTTCCCGGGAAAACTGTTTGGGTGTGGGCCGGCAGCTCCAGTACACTCTTCTCATAGGAAAATAAAGAAGTACATGAATAAGGATGCTCCAATTTAACCGCTGATTCTGAAGTCCCAGCGACTGAAAGCCTCTCCAAGTTCTCTTAGTTCTGCCTACTCCCAACAAATGAAACACTCTCTGTTACAGCATGAGCTCCAGATGAATGTGCAGTTACCTAGCTGAACAAAGGGACTCTGGCACTTGTCACTGAGTAACCACTGACTTAAGGGATAGCAAAGCAGTGCTGCATGTCAAAGCTCACCAAGCTTTAAAGTTGAGCAGAACGTTCCTTTTTTCTCTGTCTTCTTGCCTCTGTCAACATTACCCTAGCCTTCTCACTTGGATTAGTAAATCCTTTTGGTGTCTTCTCAGAGTTATAAAACTGATTTTCATGACCTCAGTGTCACATTCTTCAATCCCTCCTTTCAGAAAGAGGATGCAGAAAAGGGAAAGAAACCCACCGGTTTTGGGAGAAGTGATTGTGAGGTCCTTTAAACAAGTTGCTCTACTCCTGGAGAAGTGATGACATGCCCTTTTTACTACAAGGACAGATACGTTCCCTTTGTTCTGCTTCTACCTAGGAGAAGGATCTATTTCCAGATGATTCAGTAGAGATTCCATCAAAATAGCTTACACAAGTACATCTCTGAAATGATTTGCAGATACTCCTTTTGGAGAAGATAAATGGTGGCATGACCTACATTGAGAAGCTTTAAAACCAATTCCAAATGCACTCAGTCTATATAAACCCCTTTTCTTTGTAAGTACCTCCAGAGGATAAGTATTGCTGCTCTGTCCAGCCAGCAGGAAATTTCTGAAGGAATAATAGAATCATTCACCAATTCATGACCTTACAGGCTAACACAGCACCTACCCAGAAAGTTACAGGGCAAAGCAGATTTACTGGGAGTGTCTGGAACACAGAGAACTGACACCTGAGGAGAAACTATGGAGAACTTTAACAAATCCCTCAGCAAAAAAACTAGTGGAGTATTTTTCAAATCACTGATAGTCTTTCAAATTAGTGATAAGATCATCTGACTTGGTGATAGAGAAACTAGATGAAAACCTGCCTACCCTTAAAAAGGTTCATGGCTGTTTGCTTTGACATTCCAGGCAGTTATTTTGTCCACTGAGCTAATGCACCGTGCAGGCATTACAGTAGCACCATCCTGCAGCGTTGTTATTTTTACATTCACATAAGCACAAATACACTGAGCTGAACTGCCGGACTTCAATTAAACCAGGTGAGTGGACGTTAGTTACTGTAGGGTAGGACTACAGGAACGGTTTTAAACAGCCTGCAACTGAATAGCATGGAGGGTATTTTTAGACATTTAAGAAAGTTAGTAGAAAATGATTACTGTACCTTTTTCCTGATTTATGAGCATTTCAGATAATAAAGACAGAGATAAAGAGAGAAGAAAATAGAAAGTTAAGAGATTTGTCTTCAATAATGCAAGATCAACAGAATTTTTGCTTATTTTTGTAACCATTTGAATTCTCTTTCTTTCAAAGCTAACAAGTAGCACTCCATTTGTGACTTTAGCTAGTAAAAATATATTTATTAGATTCAAGCAGTTACGTTTCAAAACTGTGCACCCAATTTAGTACGTTCAAAGGAGATGCATTTTAGAACCAATTACAAATTCAAATATCTCAGGTTGACTTACAAATAAATAAAACATTGTTATTGTAAGTGTGCTTTGGTTTGGAAAATGTGACTGACTTGCTTCTCTCACTTGTTTGTTTTTGCAAGGCATAATGTACATTAGACATTCCTTAATGCTGCACTGTCTGAAATGTGTAACTGCTTAAAAAGTAAATATCAATTAAACCCAAAAGTTCTGCCCCATAAACACTTGGCCAAACATTAAACTATATATTCACTTCTTTGAAAAAGACAAAGACCAACTCTGCCTGGTTTTCTTTACAAGCTTTATGCTGAGGACTTAACTGGACTGCAAAGTTGTCTACGTACTTTCTTTCCCCATAATATGGGGATTTAATTTTATCGGAGCCTGAGACACTAGACAGGCTCCCGTCTTCTCTGCAAGACCAGGGAGAAGACTTGTAGAATTGAGCCAGAATCTACCAACTGTATATGAGAAATAATTGGTTTCTTACAAGTTAATGCTGATGGCGGGTACTTAACAAATTTCATATAGTTATGACAAATGTACTTTTACCTTTACAAAATGATGTCCAAAACAGAGGTGCATTTGCCTTCCATTGAGATGTCTGAACTGCTTTTGCATTCATTCAGAACAGACTTTACTGAAGCAACACAGGATAGGAAGCAGGACAATGACACATTTAGTGCAGCAGCAATGACTCAGCTTTCACTCATACTGTATCTTATTGTGCTGCTGCCGCCTCTTACTGGAACAGGAACAATGGGAGAGTTTGCTGAGTAATTTATTCCTCAGTAACCTATTCTTGAGTAACTCATTCCTCAGCATGAGTGAGACAGCCGAATTTGCCTTTCTGTGACCAAGACGTTCTCACTTCTCAAAGCACATACAATTCAAATCAAAAGCACAGTTGCCTATAGCTAAGTTTCCTAAGACGCTCCTCGTGAAAAGTCACCCTCCAGTTGCAGAACAGACCGGGTACAAGGAGCACTGGAAAACAGTGCAACTGCCAGGATGAAATCATGCTTACTGTATCCAGGTGTGTTCGCTGATGCTTTGCCCGGTCGCTGGAGTTGCTGAAAGCTTTCTGGCAGCCAGGATGCTGACACAGGTATGGCTTCTCCCCAGTGTGACTCCGGAGGTGAATCTTAAGGTTCTCAAGCCTAGAAAATGCCTTGTTGCACCCTTCAAACTGAAAAACGTCATAAAGAATCATTGTAAAGTACTATTAAATAAACCATGCACAGCCACAATGAGAACATTGTAAGATCCAAGTTGGACATGCAATAGATCAACCAACATTCAAACATCTGTTGAAATTTATGGATGAATCACAACATTTTGTGCTGTTCATTTAATCTGTCACTGTAGACACGTTGTGTAGCTCAGTGATAATACAAGGGTTATAAATGTCTCACGTGTTCTGTCTGAAGTACTGAACGCTTAAAGATGTCAGAACAGAAAATTTAAAGAACGAACAAGTGTTCTGACGAGTTCTCTTAGATGTTAATTGGCACAGGCACCACTGTGGGCAATAACAATTAGCTGCTACAGAGAGAGCAAGAAGGTATTTGTGGCAGGTTAGAACCTGGTTTCGGGTGTCTGAAATCCAATACACTGAGCCGATGAGCACCAACTATTGCAGGAAGACCTGATCCATTTGACGATCAGTCCTTTACTAGCCGTATCAGTCAGATCTGCTCTCAGCATTTACACAGCAAGTAACCTGAGCAATTCTGGCTTCTTAAGCACCCGTTCCATTAGGGAACTCAGTAATGACATGTGGCATAGCATTCACAACAAAAGTCACTGCTTCAAATTAAATCCGAATAAATAAATAATTAAAATTTCCAGCTGCTAGGCCAAATGAAGGGTGGTTGCGTCACTCACTGCCAAGTGTCAGTGTTACAGACCACAGGCAGCCGCAGGGATGGGCTTTAGGAGCTAACTCAGGTGAGCACAAATACATGCGTATCACGGAATCATGGAATGGTTTGGGTTGGAAGGGACCCTTAAAGGTCATCCAGTTCAACCCCCCTGCAGGGAGCAGCACGTTCATGCACCAGCAAACCGATAAAATGCACTCGAATGCTTACAAACACTAGTGTGCACTGATAGCCGTGGGTGGTGGCGTGCGTATGCTTTGCTCACTCTGCACGGCAGCTTCATGGCACTGCAGATCTTCTAGTGTCTCTGCACAGATAAAAGCCTGGCTCCTCTGTGGTTTGAGATCTCAAAGAAACACAGCCTAATTCACCTTCATACCAACACAATTTTGAAAAAAGGCAGGTGCATCTTAAAACCACTGTTTCTGGGAGCCAGATTTTTTTTGTGTGATTTTTGCTCCTTAAGAGTGAAATCCTGACTCCCAGAAAATTAGTGACTGCTTTGTCACTTCCTTCTGCTGAGTAAGGACTTTGCTCAGCAGCTTTTAATTCACTAGCTCTGGTTCCTCAGATGGCATCACAGAAATTACCATCCTGTCAATCCCTGTCACATTCTATTTGTTACGCACACTACTCTTATAGACAGTGGTGCATGCAGAATTCTGACTCAGCAGTTGCCTGCAGCCTTGCAAGCAGAGGGAGGGGAAAGGAGAGCAGATGCAGCCTAGAAGATTCTGTAAACTGGAGGCACCTCATCTCCTGGTGCCTGACAAAGGTACTGATGGAGAAAAGTCCATCACCTCCAGCTCAGACCACTGTGTTTTAAGCATCTGTGAACAAAGTGAATCTCCAGCTAGCATTTCGCTTTGCAGGCTGTGTTCTGTCTTTGGATGCAGATTAGCTCCACACGTGATGAATTAAACACCCCAATGCACCCCAACACACAGGCATCCACACAGAGGGTTTCCTGGCAGACTGCAGATTTCTGCCTTTCCCAGCCTCTCATACATGCAAGATCACTATGGCTTTCACTGCCCTAAATATTTTACTGCCCTGGGCAGATAGTCATTCTGTCTCAGTAGCATATTTGAGCTTATGTGTGCAGACTGCTATCTTTCCCCATCACAAGTATTATGGTACCTCCACAGAGGCATCTGGAGACATGAGGTCTGTGTCTTCAGAAGTTTGTTTGGCTGTGACTCCCCTCTGAACACTTCAGCTGGTGCAGGGAGGTGGGGGAGCTTCAGAAGTGACCAAGCCACCATGGCTTGAAAAGAAACAAACTTCTTCTTAATCATCATTAAAAATCTGGCAGGGATTCAGAACAAAGCAATCTGAAATGTGCAAATATGCTGTAGTCCATGAAAAGTAAAGCAGAGGTGGGCAAATCCGTAGTTCTTTTAAGACATTCCATAAATTATTTTGCAGCTCAGTTCTGCAACCTCATTCACCTGAATCCCAGGTGAACAACAAGACCAAGCTTTTTCCTCCAGCTGTTCACGCTGTCCCTCCATGCGTGCCCTTCCTTCCCCCTGACTCTGTCTGGAGTCCTTTCTACATGTTCCACTCCCTTCTCTAGAGGGGTTTCCGATTCTTGCATACAGGCATCAAGAACCCTACCACAGAAGGACATTATATGACAGCAGTCCTTGTTATTGGACCTTTGGGACACTTTATACCCTGTTGGCACCAGAATCAAACACTGACCCTTCTCAAGATCCTTCTTGTCTCAGGCCTGGAAGACCTGTTCGGTCACAGAAATAATTTCTCAGCTATTCAGTCACAAATGGAGTATCTCGACCCTCAGAATGTTTTTCTAATGGATTACCAGTCTTCAGCTCCGTATCTACAGCCTAATGCAAAGTAGGAAAGTATGAAGAATAATCCAAACTAAGTAAAGGTCCAGCTCCATTCTCATTGATGTCAGTAGCAAGAATTCTGATGGCAAATGTCCTAAAACATCTAAACACAACTTTAATTCAAAACACATGAAAGCACATATGTTTAAGAGTTTGCTGGATCGAGACTTCAGGAAGAGAAGGAACAGACCCTACCATACATGCTCAGAGCTACAACATAAGCAGCAACACCCAAACAAACGTGGGTTTATTATCCTCTTACTGTGGTTAACAGCCTTTAATCCAAAGGTCTAATGCCTTCATAAGCAAGGTTCCTCCATTACCACATATGCCTGGACATTAAGGGTTTTTCTTATTTATATTATTTCCTAATTTATGTTATTTGTATTATCCAGCTCTGTTAAACTGGACAACAGATAGTGGGACAGTCACAATACTGTGATAAATTCAGTCTAAATGTCTAAGATGGAAGAATGCACCAGCAAAGCAGTGACTCCAACTCTCATACTTTCTAGGAGGCAGGACTGCTAAATGTCAAGTTAAACAGGAGGAAAATCAATGGAAAAAGAGTGGGGGCAAGAACTTTCTGTCAAGTGATGAGAAGAGGGGAAGGTGATCTACAAAAGTGAAGGCGAAAGGCCTGAGAGAGAGGGAGGAAAGGAGCTGCTGCAAAGAGCTGTGAAGCATGGGGCTGAGAGAACCAGAGGTTCAGAGCTGCAGGAAGGTCCCCTCTTTGAAGGACTGCAGGAAAACCTATTTCAACTCTGTTACTTCTTGCTGATCTGCTGACTGTATTCCTTGCAATTCTTCCCTACTAGACTGCACGGGGAAACAGCACTGCTTCCCTAAAGTGGAAGAGCCTCACCTGTACAGTTGTACCAGAACAAGAGAACTACAACTGGGTTGCCGAGGAAACTGCGTTGGGATGACTTTGTAAGGTAATTCTTGGGCTTCATCACTAACCCTTCCACCTACCCATGCTACTTGGAGTGTGTTTATATTTATATATACACTAAATAAAACTACTCCTGGAGAAATGGGGTGCTCTCATTTTCAAATAACTTCTAGGAAGATCCATCGATCCCACAAGTGTCTCAGCTTCAACAACAAAGAACAACTGTTCAGTTTCCAAAGGGCTTTAGGATGGTGAGAGCTATTTGATCAGCTGAGAAGGCTACTTCCAGTATCTCCCAGACATCTGGCCCCAATCTGCCACTGCTTAATCCTACAACCTTAAACATTGTGTTGATGTTTGATGCCTGGGATAACTGTAACAAAGTCTGTAAATGTCAACAGAGCTCTTAAACAAGTTCATCAATAAAAATAATAATTATATTGCAATTACTACTTTTGTCTTTGTTGTGAGATTGTTAATGTGTGCTTCAGACAGTGCTACGCTACACCCATTCTGAGCACAGACACAAACTAATGCCACATGATTACAGTAAATAGTGTGATTAAATTATTGGATTTTATAACTACTGCTGCTCTTAGAATAGGGCTTCTACCAGGAAAAAATCTGTTGTAGAAATATACAGGACTAAAATAGTTCACTACCATATGGAAAGACATACGTTATCTTTATTTCACACTAAACTCTCACTGGAATGCAACTGCAGCAGTATCATGCATTTAAAAGGCGTATTTATGAAAACACTAAATTATCTCGCAGTGATCTAAACGCATCACAATTTTCCCAACATAACAATTTAATCTAATAACTGGAATTGCTTAAAATGTTTTTCCTTTGCTTCCACATTATACTTTGAATGCACCTGAGAATGTTGCCATGCAGAAATAACAGCATATTCCCAAGAGGGTTTATATTATCAAATGTTTACCATTTTCATAAGCATATTAAATCACAGTCATGTCTAGAATATCTGTCAGTGGAACAGATCAGAAGGAATAAACTATAAACTAAACAGCTCAGACCATAAGGTGAAGCAATAACTGACATTTTCTTAGGAAATGAGTTATGACTGAAAAAGAGAAGCCTTCACAGTTACAGGGCTAAATAGGTCCAGTGTGCCATTAGAGAAAGCTCATTAATATACACCTCTGCTCGCTGCTGCGAGATCAGTTAAACAAGCTGCCTTTTATTTATAGACCTAAAAGGGAAAGA
>NW_010400849.1:105272-124529 GCF_000710305.1 Buceros rhinoceros silvestris | reverse complement strand
TCATATAGGCTGCTGACATCTCAGACAGCCTACAGATGGAAAACTCAAAACATTTCATTCCAAAGCATTTGATACTATCAATAGAAAATCTTATGTCTGGTCAAAACATCTACAAGCCCTATGAACATTGTGAAATGTTCTTTCTTCCCAACTGATTACAAAATTGGGAAAATTTTATTGAAAAACACGTTATGAGAAAAAGAATCTTGTGAGGATATGTATCCCTTCTGGAGGGGAGGAAATAGTCACACTGCTCCTTAAACAGGATGAATGTTATACAGCACACTGAGTCTGATGCTGGGGACGTGGCAGGAGGCTGAAAAGGCTCCGAACCATTACGAATGTCAGTCACTGAAGCACGAGTTGTTCCACTCAACACAAAAATCAAAATACCTGATTCGCTGCTTTGTTTTTTCTTGTGAACTCCTGATTGTATTCAATTCTCCAGTGTAGCTACTTGATCCCGCAAATACTTGTGCACGAGTGGCATGACTCACGCAAGGAGTTTTATTAAACTCAACAGAACTATTTGTGTTCATAAACAGCAACCCATAGGTCTGAGCTCTCAACTTCCCAAAGAATCCCACTTCATCCCACCCATTTCCAGATTTAAATTTATAGATTTAAACTGTTAGAAGCTGCTTTTTTCCCTTTGTGGTTGCAAAATCATGTAAGATACCTCTAACAGAAAAAGGACCTGCCAATTTCTACAGTTTAGGGGTTTCTCTGAAGTCTGAACAATTTATATTAGCAAAGTGACACTTCTACATGATATTTCATTTGAATCCTGGGAAAAGCTGCTTGCACTTGTTTTATTATTTTTCATACGAAAAAGCATTTAGGGCTCTAGCCAGACTATTGTACCATTGCTGGTGTGTAGGAGAAGAAAAGGAAAAAAGCCTTAAAACAGGGAAAAGAACAAATCTAGAGAAGTAAGCTGCAGTATAAATGCCATTCATCCCTCACGTGTTGGTTTTGGGGTAATTACAGCCAACCATTTGACATCAACACATTGTACACCAACAGTTCAACTTTATTCATGCTGTCAGACAAGTTGCATATTTCCTAATTAACACGGAATTGGGAAATACTAATACACCAAGAATCCCGGAGGAGATGTTTAGTCAGCATACATCACTGACCTGAACAAGACTTTGGGCTGTCACTTTTATTTCAATTTTATGAATTTTATAAGCCCCTAAGTCCGCATTCCTGAACCGCCTTCTGGCAGTACCAGGAGTTATGGGTGCACGAGGAATGCAGTCCTGGCCCATGCAAGGACTAACAACAGACTCATTTAAGTCATGAGGCTTTTCACAGCAACCAGCTCTGATTCTGCATTCGAGGCAATTTCCACACACAGACAGACTTCTCTGACTGCAAAATCCATCCTCCTGCCTGCCAACATCCCTGAGATAGGGTTCCTCTCCTCTCTCTGTACTGTCTAAAAAGAAGAACAGCCTCATTTGAGCTCCCCGAGTCCCTGGGGAACGGCAGGTGTGCCCAGCAGCACGGAGAGCCCCGTAGGACACATCCTGCTCCACAGGTGCCTGTTCCTCTCCATGACTGCAGAGGCAGCCTAGATTGGGCTTATGGGTTTTGTTCTTTAAAGAGAGTTTTACCTGTGTTCCTGAGTATATCTGGCATTAAATGTGAGTCTTGATGATCATCACTCAAGGTCTGCTGTCCTACTGAGTGCAGAAGACCAGCTCATCAGGACAGGCACTGAGTCTTAGCCTGTACCTAAGTAGCACTGGCATGTATCGGCTCTCAAAAGTCTCGCTCACATAATGGTAAATTACCATCTGTCAGGGAAGGGGAGAATGTTCTTCAAGGCACTGAAATGTTTAAAGGTTTATTTCTTCTAGTGCCAGTAGGTCAGATACTTCAGTGAGCATTTCAGAGAGCAAACAAAGCTTTCCACACGTTTTCCAGAAACCCCCAAAATATCCAGGTAACTATCGAGGCATCGTACCATTTTCACAAGACCCCATTGCTAGTCTTGAAATGCTTGTCATAAATTCCTTCTTTAATGAAGTAGAAGGATAAACATTAGTCAAAACAGAAGTACTTGCATTTATTTGCTGCAACATATGAGAATGAACCAGGGAAGCTGGGGATATCTTACTATCAGCAGCATGACAGCCACAAATTTTGCCATAAGGTTTTGCTAAATATGTCATTTGGAAACCAAACAATTTTCTGAAACCTCATTACAGTTGGACTGAATGCAGTGTTATGGCTTGCAGGCAAAAATAACATTGCATGGAGCAACATTTTAAAAAACAAAATGCAAAATTCATATGGTCACGTAATAAGCAAAGAAATCTACATGTCAGTCTCTTGATTTCCTCATATGCTACTGGGAAACTATTACTTATTTGGGATTTTTTTAATAGCTTGGAAGTTATTTGAAATTAAAGGACAAGACACAATCCAGAAGTTGCTGCTCCAGTATCTGAAGCCAGATCTGCTTGTTTGGGCCAACAAAATGAAGATTGAACAAAATCAATTAACTCCCCCCTCCAGCTGTGCCAGCAAAGAACCACATGTAAAATTGTTTCCCTCCAGTTCTTTTAGGTTGTTTTAACAAAAAATATAGGTTACTGCACATACTTCAAAAACGTGTTCCTCTGGACCCCTAAGTCAGTGTCCTACTTCACTTTCCAAGGGAACTTTTCAACTCCAGTTTGCATCCCACACATCACCCAGTTACACCTACCTATCGCAGCTGAAACTTCACTGACATTCTGCCCTACGCTCTTGCCTACACCTTTGTGTTCTGGTCCACATTTTAGTCACATCTTTAAATAACTGACTGTACTTTTCATTTGGGAGGCCCGCTATGCTGCAAACAGTTCTGTATGGAGTGTGTTTCACTGACGTGCAAGATGGACAGGCACTCGAAATTTACTTACAGGTATAAAGGGTTTGCAAGAGCCGAGAGAAGAACTAATTGGCTTAAGATAATGAATGCAGCCCCAGGACAAAGGGAGAATCCGTTACGGTTTATGTGGGCTAACCAGTTGGGAAGGAAAAAACAAACAAATAAATAATTAAAAAAATATCCAACCAGAATTAAAGAGAGGACAACAGCAAGAAGGAAAAAAAAAGTAATTACAAAAAGAAAAAAACACCCACTCCTAAACTTATGGCTGATTAGCATAGCGTAGCATCTTAAAAAGGCCAAACTACCACATGTGTGGCATGTTACTAAAGAAGATTAAAATAAAGGAAAAAATATCCAGAGAACCATTAAGTCTCAAAACATCTGGAGTTTTACAGTAACAAGGAGGAAAAAAATCAAAAACATAATTGAAAAAAGTCCACTGTGATACATTATTGTACAATGAAGCTTAATGGAATTGAAAAGAGAAGAGATGAAAAGGCAAAATAAGGCGGGGAGAATAAAAGAAACAAGAAAAGGCATTTATATTTTAAAGATGTCACTGTGGGTTTTTATGCCGGTTATTAAAAATTACACACCCTGCTTCTGTAAGCTGTTCCTGTAATGTGTTGGGTGCTCTCTTTCAGCGTAGGACACTCATGCATGCTGGGGAATTCATCAACCCTTTTGTACCCAGTGCAGGGGCACTTTTCACTCCTCATTCTTTGAGAAACATCTGCAAAGAGAATGGCAGAGAAACTGCCTGACCTGGTTTACATTCTACATCCAGGGGGAGACTGGAAGAGGGGCAGGACAAACGTGTAAATTAAAAATGTTTGCTAAAAACAATGCACACATTCAGGAATTAAGCAAACAATCTTAAGCTGTTATATTGGCATCAGACACCAGAATCCACTAGCACTGAAATACTCCAAATGTATCCACTAACAAATGCTTATATGGAAAAGTGAAATGAAAAACTTCCCCCATTTTTCACATTTTTCTCTTTTTTTAATGAACCAGTAAAGGGAGAGAAAGATCCACACGCAGTCCATTGTCTTTGCAACACGCCAGCAGGGTGTCTATAAACAGGAAGGGTTTCCAGTGCACCACAGGCATGAAGGTCCTGGATGAGGTCTGTGCTGTCTGCCCTCGGTCACAGGAAGATTTGTGACAAGCAAGTGCCAGTCCCTGTCTGTAACAAATACAGTGTAATCTGGCAACACGGAGTGTCCATCCTAACTTCCCACTCACCCCCAAGCTACTATTTTTTTTAATCCTGGGAAACCCAGCTCTGATCTTGTCAAGACTCATAAACAAATATGTTTTACAGTCATAGCTTGTCACACGTCATCACAGCTAACAAAGTGGCTCCTGTCCTTGGCAGATCAAACAGAGGAGGATCCTGTGGGTGAAAACTGATCTAGAGCTATTATACTATAGGCTATATACTATAGGCTACAGCTAACTAACTAGTCAACCACAACCAAATTCTCTCCTAGAAAAGATGAAAATAAGCAGCAAGGTAACTCTCCACCCATCTCTGTGGGGTTTTGTTGCAAGTAGAACTTTTTGTATGTAGATAATCATAGATCATGAGTTTTCCTCGCATAGTGGATAGCTTTATTTTATTGCTGAGGTTTTTCTCCTGGTTTACATGGGGGCATTTTTTATCATAAAAGACACTGTCATTTTCATACTCTATCTGTACTCATTTCCACATGCACATAATGGAGCATTTATCTCAAATTGTTATTTCTAAAGATCAGTTAAGACCAAAGTTTCCCTGCAAATTGATGAGCTGCATGAAATTTTCAGTACTGGATGAATCTTTGCAAAAGTTGGTCAGAAAGACACACGAATTTCTCCAAGGTTCTTCTTAGCAAGGGAGTAATCAACTCGGTGGGATTTTCCATGCTCAGACAGGCTCCTCCTCTTTTCTGTGCCATGCTGGGTCAGTTTCATTATCCATAAGTGAAGTCTGGGGTTCAACCGATCATCCAAGGAGGGCAAGGGATCTCCTAAGATGTACGTGACTGTGACCAATACTTCCTCACGTGCAGAGGTGAGCTCTGGCAAAGAGCACTACAAGAGCTGCTGATGAACCACCAGGAAGGAGAGACTGTGCAATGTGGTGGGAGTTTGTTACCATCTCAGAGCTGGTTACGTTATCCTCCTTTCCCCAGCGCCTTGGTTGTGGAGCAGAACCTCAAGAAACATGGTTCTGTCCTTTACCCACTGACCTCTTTCAGCCACACTACACCAAAATCCCACAGGGTGACTACACTGAGAGAGCTGGAGGGTAACAATGTGGAAAAGAGCAATCTTGTCTGTAAGAGAACAGGCTCTCTTTCCTGCAAGTGAGGAACTTCTCCTCATTTTACCCAAAGCTGTTAATTTTATTCTTGCAATGTTTTCATTTCATCTTGCTTGGCCATTTTTGTTACATGAAGGAAAATCCGTGAGATGTGTCCCTAGGAAACTGGCTTCAAGACCTCACCTGCTTTAAAGGAAGTCAGGTTTCTGGCTTTGCCAAAATTAAATCTATGTCTAGGCTGGGTTAGGCACTGCATTGTTGGAAGAGCCATGTTTTAGAGTTTGGAAACACTGTTCCACTCTTGCACTCTGTAAATGACTGCCATGCTTCACCTGAGGCCCAGCCATGGTCCATCCCTAGGCTCCTTCTCTCTGGAGAATCCAGGGTAATGTGATGCCACCTGTTAGAGGCTGAGCTCACTCCTGTTACCTCACCCTTCCATGCACTGTGTGTGCTTCAACAGCTGCAGTGGCTGATGCACACCAGCCTGTGAAATGATTCTATTGGATATTGTGCCTAAGCCTCCAAAGGAGATGCTCAATCAAGATTTTACTAACAAACTCCCCCAAGTCCACTGCTACTTTTCACTCATCATGACATCCAGCATCCTAGCACATGGAACTAGTGTGGGTGGTTACAATCTTCTCCAAAGCCTGCTCCAGTTTTAAGCAGTGGAGTTGCCTTCTAAAGTCTATTGTGAAGACGAGCTTGCTGCTGAAGAGCAGACGGCGTGGCAGCAGTGCCAGGTCCCTTCATTCTCTACAGCACTGTGGGATCCTTTGGATAAAAGGCTGTATAGCAATGTTCTTTTCTGAATAGCACTTAATGTTTTCCCACAGTCTCATTGTTTACAGGGAGTTAGCAAGTCACTTCACTAATTTAAAATAGATTATATCCCACATGGGTGGATAACAATAACACATATTGGTGAATCATATGGTTTTCAAATGATATGCATGAAAAAGAAGTGCTATACATATTGTCTGAAATTTTATTGTGTGAAACCACAGCACTTAGCTCCCTACCAGCTGTGTCAACAATTCCGCGTAAGAAACTAATACAATTGAAGAGTAACAGCAAGGTTAGTCCTGAAAAATGAAAAGCCAAGATTAAAAAAAAAGCAACAAGAGAATGTAAATGAATACAGATAAATGGCATTTCAGGTGGGAGTACCCAGCCTTGAAAATGATGCAAAGTTTAGATTCCATGGTTATAGGCTGCCATCTAAAAGCCTAAGAGGAAAAGGATGAAATGATTTTTAAAAGGGAAGAAGAGCAGGTTTTTGAGGAAACTGGTGTGTTATCCTTACACCGCACAACTGCAGAAGCACCCTGTCTGACTACAAACTCCCTACGCAGGATCCGCTTTAAAATGAAGGAAGAATAAGAATCTTCCATGGACTTTGCTTCCAAAGTTCAGATCAGGCTCAGATCCATGCCGACTCGTTCATAGGAGCTGCTTTACTCACATGACATAGCTCCCGAGGATGCTGCCAAAGAACATTCCTGACATAGTGGACCAATAGCAGCCCATGTACAGGAATGGCTGAATAAGCCAGGCTCAGATAATAAAGGTTTCACATTGAGCTGTCTCACATAATTTTTAGTATGCTGCTAAATAAATAAATAAATAACTGAATAAAAGACATTTTCTAAGATAATACTTTGAGGGAAAACTGGAAATGGAACTCAACAGAAATAGGTTTTAAACTGAAATGTTGAACTGTAGCCCAGAAATGACAAGAAAATTAAATCTCATTTTTACCTGAGCCCCAATAAAAAAAGTCTTAAACACTCTCGTTAGAGCACAGTTTTGAAAGAAATGAAATTATGTCATTGTCATGCATGATTATCCAACATTTAGAAGGTATCTGCAAGGTTTTCCTGAGAGTTATACCTCCATCTCATAACCTAGCAGGAAACCACAATCACTTCTGTACCTTACGTGAAGGACTTTGAAATTAAAGTGCCTCAAAATCAAATATAAGCAGCTTTCAACATGTGCATTTAATCTTCCTAGGTTAAGAAACACCCTGTGGCCACCACACTAAAGAACTGAAAACGTAAATTGAAGAAATTATATCCATATGATTAAGTAAGATTCTTAAAGAGAAACATGTTGTTAAGTACTTCATTGAGAATAAAATGAGATGCAGTAAAATAGAAGCTATTTGGAATAAATCACTGACGCACATGCTTTCTATGCAAAATGGCAGTGTTCTGCTCTCAGTGGACATCTGGAGGAAATTAGCATTATGTTGAGAATAATATAAAATTAAAACATTTAGTTTCAGCTTCTAAAATTAAATATAAAACCAGAGACCAATGTTGTGTTGGACAGCTCGCCTTATGACTGATAGCAAGAGTTTATTTTGTTTCTAAAGTTGTTCATGCCTCCTATCACTGTTCCTGGGGCCCTGACTCTCCCAGATACTATCTGTGTAAACAGCACCAGGCAGAACAGTTGTATCCTGAAATGTGCTCCTGAGTCCTGCACTGGAGGCTCAGAACGAGGAGTCCAAGGCAAAGCGTGGGCCAAAGCAGTTGGGTAAAACAAGAGGAATGACCCAAAACTACAGGCAGACCTCAGACCACACCCAAGCCAAACCTCCCAGGGCCTGAATATGTTTCATTTTTAGATTTGCATGCTGACTCCACAATTTCTGGCCCTGGAGAGCATCCAGGGTTGATGTGAGGAAGGTGCTGGATGACTTTGAGCCCTTGTGAGGCCCCTCTAAAAATATGCTGAGTTCCTCTTGGCTGCTGCTGCTGAAGCTGCTCATCCATGTGAAATCTGACATGGCCAACCAGGAAGCTCTTTGAGCTCCTACTGAGGTGAGGGACAGAGGAGAAAACTCTGTTCCTGGTGAGACCTGCCCTGTTTGTTTCAGGGACAGAGGCTGTGCAGGATGCTACTGCAAACCTGTTTTCAAATCCAAAGAAAGCTTCTGTCCTCACTCCTCCCTCTTCCATGTGTGAACTCCAGGAGATTAGGACAATCAAGCATTTTTCCTGCTCTTTCTCTCACTTCCAAGAGAGATGAACCAGGATAAGGGAGGTGTAGAAGGCTGATACTTCCTGTAATCACTCCCTCCACAACTGGGTCCTCTGTGTCACTTGAGGGGAAAGGCAGCTGCCTTCAGCCTTGGGCTTGCCACAACTGAATACTTGGCCTGTCCGCTTTGGTTCTGAAGGAGGAAAAAAGAGTGGTTCTGTTTCCTCAGGGTGCCAAGCTCGGCACTTGACAAGACCACAAACTTCAGTGGAGAACTAACTTTACTGTTGGACATCTTTTTTGGTGTCCTGTTTCAGTGCTATCTATGCTCCTCACAGCTTTCCAGAAGTTAATGGCTTATAGAACTGTCCATCTTGAACTAGACAAAACACCCACTAGCAATAACATTTCTGAAAAACTCTGTAGCCAGAAGCCACGAGCATCCCCAGCACACTTTTGAACAACTTATGCCTGGTTCAAGGAGCCATACTTGCAACTGGTGCCATGCCAAGTACCCCCGCTGCTCCTGTCTGCCTGTACATCTACCTAAAGATGACTTCGGATAAGCCAGCAGCCCAACAGCACGAACAGAGACAGCCGGATGTCCGGGAAGCTGAAATGGAAAGGTGGTTCCATGGAATGGATATGACATGGTGCTTGGCAGTGGGAGATTTGGTGTTTTACCAAGTTCTGCCATTGGGTGACCCTAAGCAAATCACTTCATCTCCTGTGTGCAGTTTATCCCGTTGTGCTTTCTGACTGTGCTGAAACACCTGCTGAGCAGGGACTATGCAACACCAAGAGCCTCAGGAGATACTTCTGGAGTGTCCTGAACTCACCAGTCACTGGTGTAGAGCCACTGAGCCAAGAGCAGTGCTCTGGGGAATCAGGCCTTTTGGCAGAAGATCGGTAACTGTAACACTGGAGAGAATGCCAGACACACAATCATCTTCAGGCAGCTTACTAAGGCACCTTTGTACTGCAAAATATTCTCCTACATATTTGAAAACAAGAGAGGTCAAACAAGCAACCAGTATTTACTTTATACAGCATAAAAATAAGCTCTTTATAGCATGGTTTATCTCCTTTCTGATATAATTGGGAATATGCCAACCTCGTCACCTGTTCCTGGACTTCCTTTAAGGTAGCCCCGTCTTTCAACATGAAGCCTAAATTGGATGTGCACAGACTTGCTCCTGCACTTTGCAATGTAAACACCTGCACATATGTTTTAAATAGTCTCACACCTCTATATGTAAAATTTCAGACACCTGTGAATTGGCTTTAAATAGCTCCACTGGGTTTTGTGGATGAAGAACAACTTCCAGGTGCAGCTGTGTAAGGTTATTTCAAGGGCATAGGCAAGGCACAGCCCCCAGACTGAGCACATACAATACTGCATTCCCGAATTTAAAGCAAGACTTGAACACTTGTCCCCTCTGTGACTCATTAACCATCTACAAAATGCAGATATAAATACATTCGTGTCTCTCTGCATTGTGTTGAGCCTTAATTCGCTGGGTTTTAATTCCCTAATGCACCTTGAGCTCTTTGCACCAAGAGTGCGCTCCATAGGCAAGAATAGTCTCAGTCTTGCTCTTCATACAGCTGCAGAGGAAAAACTGGTTTCTTGATCTTAGGCTACAATGCTTTGTGATTCTTCGGGAGAGAACTTTATTTCCATGCCTCTATTTTTAAACACTGAAAAGATTCTGTTGGTTTTTATTTCAATTCTACCAGCGCCTTCCAATCAGAACCTCACAGATGATTTCTTATTCCAAAACACTGGCCTGCTTTGCTCTAGGTAAATAAAGACTGAGAGCTCTGAGTTAATCTAGGCTATATCTTTTTTAATCCCTACCTGTCCTCTTGTGTTTCTTCTGCGTCACCTCATAACTGAGAAAATAAAAAAGACGGTCAGTCTATTTTTCTGTTCAAGAGATGACTTCTGGAATAAACTTGCTTTGATTTCACGGTCATCTATGAGACCACAATGCCGCCTTTGAAAAGAAGAACAAACTTCTTCATTTAATGAATGATTACAACTTTTCCAAAAGCTACTATCTTTTTTTTTTAAAAACCATGTCCTTTTCTCCATCCTCTATCCCCAGAAGAACGTCCAAAACCACCTCAACTCTCCATAGGCAAACAAACACATATTTTAATGACAGTGAGGGAATTTTTGCCGGAAGAAAGAGTATCTTTTACTAGACCAGCTAATACAGTTGAAATAGATAGACAGGCTCTCAGCATGGAAGCCCTTCTTTGTACGTAAAACTCTCTCCAAACTGACCACAAAGAATTGGAGCCAGAGACTAAAGAGAAGATACATGCATCAAATTTCCTCAGTGCGCTACAAAGAGAAGTCAAGGGCAAGGGGTTCTTTGTGGCACATCTACGCTAGCCTGAACAAAGGGTGGCATGAGCTCACTTCTGCCTTTCAGAACAGTCCATTAATTCAGGCTCGAGCCACCACAGCTGGGCTAGCGAGCTTCCAGCTGTGAAGCAAGCCCAAGGAAGGGCAGTGCCAAGCTTCCTGAGTGGGTGCCACATAGTGCACAGGCATGCCATAGACCCAAGGAGATGACAGTTGGTACAGCCACCCCACCAATGGGTCTGCTTTGTCTTGAGCAGAGGAGGCCACATAAAGGCAGCCTCTGCCCAGCACTGCTCTGCTTTCCTTTTTGCTTTTTACCCTTGGGACCAGGGAGGAGATTTTGTCAATCCCACCTACTCCAGTGCCTCTCCTGCTGGTTGCAATCCTGGAAATGCCAGGGCCTGTGGGAATGGAGAGATGCAGTCCTTCTTTCTGTCCAAACAATCCTGGATCAATGTTTTGTGTGGAGACAAAACCCTCATGTGAGCTTTCTGTATTCTTTTCTCACTGCCGAACATAAGCAAATGAAATAAGAATTCCTTAAATTTAATCTCAAAGCCTGCTGCATTTTTATTTAGCCCCTAATTACAGAGAAGCTAAAGTGCAAACAGGTGAATATGCAGTTGGAAAACACTCAAGGAAAATAAAAGGGGCATGAGTGGTGGGCCTACTAGTCTTTCCTGTTCTTGTGATTTTTATATACCCATGATCTCACCAATTACATGATTAAGACATCAACAGGACCATTCTCTCTGTGCTGAATGTCTTCAAAACATTCCCAACCTGAGAAATTTATCTATCTCTGAAACCATTCACTAGTATCAGCCTTTCACACATCTTGAAACATAGGCTTCAGATAAGAAGTCGTGCTGCTTTCCAATAATGAGAAGCATATAATAATGAGAAGGTTATAGAGCCCTTGAACATGTGACCACACACAGAGCTACTGATGCATGCATGCACTAAACAACCGTCTTGAACTGCTGGGGAAATTGTATTGCCCCCTTCAGTAGACAATCTTTACAGACTGCCCTAAAAGCTGAGCCTTGAGCTGCTGTCTGGTAGTCTGCTAGAGTAACAAAGAGGGCACAAATACTACCTCTTGCTGAAACAAACACCTTGCCTAGAGGTGTCAAAAATTCCTCTTTAGCTATGTGACCTAGGCTTACCTTCCATAAAAGCAGAGCCAGAGTGAGGGACTCCTGAAGAGAAGTTCAGAATGGCTCTTCACCATTAAAACACCTTTTCCTAATCCCCACGGAGCCAATACCTATACACAGCCAAATACTCCACCTGAGTCCCCAGACATTTTCCAACCAAGCCAGGCAAGTAGGAGAGCTACCCAGAACTCACTAATGGACAGCTCTCAAATCAGCTGGGATATGCTGCCACCACAGTCCTCCTTCATTAAGAGATCACCTGAGGAGGAGAGGCTTAAAATTTAGCCTAACAGACAACAAGGCCAACAAGATACCACTGTGAATTCTGTGACACCTCCCAGCTGAACAGCTGGTGGTGGGACAAAATTTGAACTCAATGTAGTGGAGAAAATACAGTTTAGAAGGATAAAGAAGAGAATCATGGGAGGGCAAGACTAAAGCCTGATTAGGCTGGTGGGCAGGGAAAGACAAGGTGAGGGAGATAAAATCTAATGATTTCAGGTAAGGAGATAGAGCAGTAAAGTCTCTACAGAGTCAACTGTAATCATTATTTTGCTTTCACTGTGGGGTCACCAAGACAAACAGAGCAGCACAGAAAAGCAATACAGGGGAAGCAGGACAAATGCTGAGCAACGCATGTGGCAGACTGTGTCCACTGAACAAAAAAGATTTTGAAATTGGAGCTCAGGATGGAGACGAAAGGAATGACCAAAAGGGTACAGGAGACTCCTTCTGCCTCTGAAGCCTGTTTACAATAACGTGTTACTGATTTTGACACACGAACCTAGTTCTGCTTAGGATCAACCAAATGCACGTACCTAAATAGCTCGTGTCAGACACCACAAAACATACCCCAATTTTTTGTTCTTTTCTTTGGTTGTCCACTGACATTTTTACCACGATTAACACATGATTTTCCCTCAAAACTTACCATGACAAAATCACAGCTCTTAAACATAAGAGCACAGCCTGCAGGCTTTCTGACTTGAAGCGAGCCCTAGCACAACAGCAGCGTGGAGGACATACTCAGCCACAAAGGATTATGCCAGCCGATTACCACAGATGCGTTTGTGAGCTCACCCTTAAAAGCCACACACACCAAACTTTGGTAAACAATGGAATGACCATAGGAAATGAACCTCCGTCAGGGAACAGAAAAGATCTGGCCAACTGAGGAGAACCTCTAAGAGTGCTGGGTAAAATCATCTTCTCCTCTAGGCTGGCCGCCTCTGCAAATCGGCTGAAACATCACACTGCATGGCAAATGAATCAGATTGGGGGATTCAAGCCTTAATGAAACTTGCAACCATTTCTTACAGTCCTTCCCCCTTGCATTAAAATCAGTTTTCTCAACACATAACACATTCTTGGCACAGGGCAGAAAAAAGAAAGGAGAAAGTATATTCATGTAGTCATGGCTGAAAGGGTATTTTTCCACAGCAGCATCTATGAGGAAAATTTTGTATTATCTCTAGTTGCCTTGGAGACGTTATGCCAACCTGATGGGCCAGTCACGATCTCAGCTGTGACCCCTGAAACTGAACCACAAAAATACAATGCGTTGGGGCACTACGGGTGACCCCTCTAGCCTGCTGTGGCATTATCCTGCCCTCTGCTCTCTTCTCAGGATCACTGTATGAATTTGAATGATCATTCCAATTTGGATTCCATCTTTGTTCCCTACAAGGCATGGTCCCACAGTATGTAAAAAACTGACCAGAGTGCAAACACCAAGTCTTTGGTGGAGCTTCACTTCTCCAGAGAATCAAAAACAACACTCCAGGGGCAAATGAGAACAGAAAGCCTTTCTCCCCAAGACCATTTCAGTAATATTCTGCAATTCCACCAGCAGATACATCAGAGAGGGCTGACATGCAGAACACTGACCTCTTTCTCAAGAGCCATCAGCAACAGGTCTGCTCTGAAATACCACAGGCTAGAAATGACAGCATCCTACTCCAAATATCTGCTCCTTGTGCACCACAACCACGCTCCTCTTTCCAACCCCTTAGCTATTGGTTGCAGAATGGAGTGACAATCAGCTGCAAGGCGAGCCAGCTCACCCCATGGACCTCAAAGGCAGACAGGGCTCAACGGCAGCATCAGGCAGCTGGAGCTGCTGGTCTAATTTGACCAGGAGAACTCTCTTCACAGTCATGAAGAAGGAACAGCTCAGAGTGAGTGTGCTGCCAAGTTCATCAGTAGGAAGAAATTGTTTTTATGTTACCAAAAGCATGCAATTATCGTAGCCATTTGCAGGTTGTTCTGGAAAGTCTTTTTTTTCTTTTTTGTGAATCCTTTCTTGTTCAAACAGCCAAGTTACTCAGCTCTCCCATCTCAGACAGATAAGGATGAAGTGGGTACAAATCCACAAGACTGCCCTCTTCTCTTCTGTGTATAAACCCACTGACAAGTAGTCCAGCACAGGAAGAGCACTGTAAAAAAACACGAAGTCCCCACGTCCATGCACAATGTCAGCAAAGCCAGGTCCTCACCACTTCACCTGGGGTAATCTGCTGTTCTCTCCTTAAGTTGTGGGGTTGGACTACTAGTAAAAGGTTGACACACCCATCCCCACTGCAAACCCACTGGCTCTTCATCTGATACCTTAAAGTGAGAATGAACGAACAAAACTAAGAAGTTTTCATGCCAAACACACGCACAACGTCCAAATGCATGCCAACATTTATGGGAGGATAGGTCTGGAGTCAGCAACCACAGTACGTCAAAACTTTATTTTCTGTTGCTTTTAATGCCAGCTGAGAAGATGTGAAGAATCAGTAAATTCTAAACCCTAGGCACAGCATAATGCTGGCCAAGTTTCATGCCTTTGCAAGGATGGTGGGTGATCTAGGATGCGAGTGGCAATATAATTACAGTGATGATAAGCAAGATAAAACCATGTAATTCTGCGCAGGAAAGAAAGGCCATTATGACCCACTTTTTGCTGTTGGCCACTGTTCAATAACTGGCAATTTAGCCATGAAGGAGCTTACTGCAGTGCATCTGTGATCTGTCAGAAACAGTTCTCAATGGAAACACACAGTTACTGCTATTCTTTGATCTACTGTTGAGTACGGGACTTCATACCCTGCTTGTGCGCACAGTGCCCCTAACTGGAAGAGCATGTGCTCTTACAACACAAGGGCTGTGCACCCTCTGGGATGTAGGACACTGCTTCATTTGTAATATTATCTGTCTTTTATTTTACTTTAATCCTTCAAATTGACACTACCAGCATGCAACACACACGATACACATTTCATCTCATATCATCACCCCCTCCCCCCCCAAAAACCCAAACCCTACGTAATCTGAAGGTCTTTCTACTAAGGTTTTCAGGTGATAGAACTTGAACAAAACCCCTTTTGATTTTAATCTAAAATTTAGATAATGATTTTATAATTATTAAAAATCAAATTTTTAAAAATCTCATTATTAAGGTTTTTTACACGTTCCCTTTCTCATGACCATAATAAGTTAGTTGAGAAAGAAACTGAACTGGCTGAAGGGAGTACAAGCAATTCTTCCATCAAATCCTAAATTAACCTAAAAATTCTAGTTTAGTAGCTTTAACTGTGTTTAAGAAAATCCAAGATTTTATTTTTAAAAAAAATTTCTTGCTTTGTTCATGTTTTCCAAATTATCTTTGTGGATGTAAAAGCTCAAAACTTTGTTTTGTTTTCCTTTTAATGAAAATGTAAGTTCTGGCAATCACATCTGTGCCAAAGGATCTGGGAGCTGCCATTGGAATTTGGCCCATTGTACCGATACCTCTTAAGTGCCTGTCTCTGGTTTACTTATCTCGCTTCCCTCTGTCCTAGTAATTCCTAATTCAACACAAGTATTTAATGGATTTACGTGTAAAAGAGAGAGAGAGATGTACATATTTTTGAATCCAGCCCAGTATGAAGCAATCATTTTCAATTAGCATGTCCTTAGATGAATACAATAAGCCAGTGTTTTTCATTTCCAAAATGTTTTGTTCCGTGCAGAAGGAATTAAAGAGATAAAGGACATACAAAGACTGGTCCCAGATGCAGCTGTAAAGCAAGATTTCTCAATTAGTATGTTAGGAGTATCAGGCTGGTCGCGATTCCTAAGGCTTCAGAGTCCTGTTGTTTAGTTGCATCAGGTCTTCTGCTTTTAAATTAAGCATTGAACATCAGGCTGGTTACTTGACATAGCACCAAAATGCGTAGCTGCACCTCAACTCTGTTCTAGGATCACTAGACTTAGTGGCATACAACAATTTATTTTAACCAGCACAATTAAATGAACAAGAAGATGTACTAAATAAAGGCCTCTTTCAATTTCGGGAGAAACCCGAGCATTTTATCAAGCAATGCTGTTCGTACTTCAGCACACAGCAAAGCCATCCTACCTCTGGCCTCTCCCTGTGACATCCCGTGACACTGGAAAACACACTGAGCACTTCTGCTGAATGTATAGTTTTCTGCTAGAGCAAACATAACTTGGATGAGCAGCATTAAACCAAGGTCACCGACACTTGTCACATATACACAGAACAACCAAGTCCACTGTAGGAGTGTTCATCACGTGTCATCTCACTCGAACTCAGGGCCCAGTATCACAAAGCAGGCACAGTTGTGGGATCAACACTGACTCAAGAAATTATTGCCACTGTTATCTACCCTTTTTTTGCCCATTCCTACCTTGTTCTGCAAGCCCTTGATTCAGCCAAGACAAGCATTTGCAGAGCCGTGCTGCGAACCAGACCAGTGATTTTATCAGAGTCAAAAACAGAGAACATTAATTTTAACCAGGATCTGTTCAATTCAAACTCTGGATTCCATACACACAAATAACAGAAAGAAGGAGCAGCAACATTCAAACCCTGGTGAACGAATGAACAAGTAGGGGAGAACTTTGTAAACCATGTTTGCTGCTGAAAGCCCATGCTGTGACACTACGTTTGAAGCAGCAATGGACTAGTCCAGCTGAGGTTGCAGAGTGCTAATTAAAAGTAGAGACAATCACATACCGATATTTTCAATAAATATCATTTACAGCATAAAACTGCAGCCCGATGTAATGCTCCTACCCTTGCTTAGCTCTGTAGGACCTTTCTTCCTACCCTAACCTGCCAGGAAGTCTCCATGCCCTGCACACGGTGTTCCACAGACATGCGGCTTGACCTGTGCCTTGTGAAGCAATCTCAGACTTGTTGAAATAAAAAACTCTATTCAAATATAAGTGATTATTACTATCATAATTTCCATTCATTTTCCAGAGCTTACTTTTTCACAGATACACAGGCATTCACAGACAAACTTTAATGTGCATTTTAAAAAAAGTTTTCTAGAAAATAATGGCAGTACATCTTCATTTTATATCTATCTGTATGAGGGCCTTTATGCTAGAATCAACACAACTGAATGCATTTTCCTTCTTAAATCCTCCATAACTGCACAGAAACAAAAAAGTAAACCATTAAAAAAAGGCATTAAGCACCTACAAAGCCAAGGGCAGCTTGACAGAAATCAGCAGTTTGTTTGCCTTTAAAGCTGCCTGTATTTTAAAATACATAATACAGGCATCACATCCTCTAGTAGGTGCAGATGAGAAATGACTGCTAAATTAAAAAAAAAAAAGTCCTGATAATGTTTAGAATTCCATGCAGTAACACAGGGAGAAGGAGCATATGATTACCCAGACATAAATCTTTGCAGATAAACAGCAATCTGTGTGCCCCTAGTATTTGCTGACAAAATCTTTCAGTGCTCTCTCTGCAGCATCACCTAAAGAGCAAGAGGAAATTTCCAAAAGCCAAGAGGAAAAAAAAGTAAAGGGGGTCATAATTCATACTCTTCAAAACAGAAAAAAGTACTCAGCAAAGCCATCCCATCTCTGCCCCCTCTACACAACAGCTCGTAACATTGGCAGCTGCACTCAGCACCTGTGCAGAACATGTGTTTTTCTGTAGAGCAAACATAAGTTAGATGAGCTGCACTGATCGAAAGTCACCCATATTTGTCAGCTGTACAAAGGCTGAGGTGTCTCCGTGAAGAAGAACCCAATCACCTGACCATAACTGCTCAAGCACTTCACCTGTACCCACAGGGCAATTTAAGCAGCTGGTTTATATATGCAGGGTAACATCCCCCTGCTGCCCGTCCCAGGCAGGAACAGGCCAGGATTGCACAGAGAGCTCTGTGCTGAAATAAGGTGAGTGCTGTGAACACCTGCAGCTGCTGCCACCTTTCCACTGCTGTGCTGGGCTGGGAGAAGATGAGAGGCTGGCAAAGGTAACTTCAACCATCCTCCCTCGACTGTGGGAATGGACCTCCTCAGCTGCTCTTTGGGTGGTGAAGGCAGGCAGACAATGCCCAATGAATGGCTTCTGCCAGCTCCTGTGGGATAGCTGAGGCTGCGCTTGAGTCTGCATGAACCATCTATTTTCTCATTCCAGCTAACATTAACTCTTTCTCCCATGGTTTCCAGATGCTTGTGCTTACCTGAACTACTGGATATTCCAGAAGAGGACAACTTGTCAGTAGGTAACTCTATCTCCTGGTTAACTGAGTTTTGGGCTGGCAAGTTTTTGTTCTGTTTGTTAATAAAACAACAGGAGGCAGGTGGTGGGGAACACGTTAAACAGCTGGGACTAGCACATAAAACTGTAGTTCAGTCTCTCCTGTGGCTAGATAGAGATCAACACTGCTAAGTAACACCTACACCTTCCTATCCTCTCTGGTGTTACCTCAGAAGAATGAACCAGGGACAACTGGCGCCAGATACACCTTTGAGATTTAGGACATGGGGATAAGTTTAGCCACTGGCAGTCTCAGCTCTGTGTTAGCAGAATTGTGTGCAGTTTAGTTTCTTTGATTTTAAAGCAATAATTTCTTGTCCCTCTCATTCACTATCACTCCACATTCCCTCAAGCTCTCAGCAATGCCAGACCCAGCCACACAATGCCCATTTTGTTGTCTCTGCCTCCCCAGTGCTGCTTGAGCCTCCCTTCTCGAGCAGCTTCCTCCCAAAGAGACCAGAGAAGCTGGGAGATGGCACAGAAATGGTGCAGAGCATGGTGTGGTCTGTGAGAACGCTTCTGATTTTTCATAAAAGCAGTGTAGGAAAGGCAAACCCAGGTGAATGGTGCTGATTTGCCTGTGCCATGTCTCCCTCGCCCCAGTAGTTGTGCTGCCTCAAAATACCCTTGTGCGCAGCCCTGACCCAGCAGCCATGCTGGCTCTCCAGGCCTCTTGCACTGACAGAAGGAACAGGGACATTTGCCCCTCCTCAGCAGTGGTCCCCTCCAGGAAAACGGTTCCTTGGCAGCCCAGCCCTAGGTGCGAAGGCAGCAAGGCTGTGAGGGTTGGGGGGACCAGACTGCTGGGGCAGGAAGGGTCTGGAGAGCAGCAGCCCATCACTGCTTCCTGGTGCCAGCAGGGTTTCAGAGCCCCTTCCCCAGAGGGTGAGGAAAGGAGGAACAGGGCCCTATCAGGACCCATACCTGTCTTCTTTCCCTCCACGCTGCTCTTCACTGTGTCCTTTT
>NW_010400849.1:30241-105129 GCF_000710305.1 Buceros rhinoceros silvestris | reverse complement strand
CTTTCCCTCTCCTGAACTCTGCTGCGCCCCACACACTCCATGCTACTCCACCTCCCACTCTTGTGACTGGTACTGATGTTCTCATTTCCTAAATCCACCCCTCCAAATCCCACAATCCCCAAATTCCAGAAGCCTCCCCTGTACGGAAGGTGTGTGCCTGTCATTCAGGAGACAAGATTACTTTATCACAGCCAGCTTTCATCTTCTCTCCAGCTAAGGGTTCAATCAACAGAACCTCTCTGCAGTAGCTGTCCCCAAGTGGACGAAATGGCAACAAGCTGATCATTCCCAAACATCTATGGAGACTGCAGCATCTGGAATTTACTGGCTTTCAAGAAGAGGCTCTCTAATGTTAGCTATGCAAATTAGCATGGCAAATCCCTACACACACATAAGTGATCTGCAGGAGGAAGTCTGATCACAAACTGTGGAGGACAGTTGCAACGGGATGCCAGAAGACAGAGTTCCGCCAAAAGAAACAGATAGGGCAGCAGTGTAATTTGTCAGCTTGATTTGCTGAGGTAGTGTAACCACACACAGTCTGAAAATTCCTTTGCTTGATCTTTTTGGTATGTACCAATATAGCCAAACTTTCAAGTTGTATCCCCAGGAGTGCAATAGGAATCCTGAATTAGCCAAAAAAAATCTCGAAAGGGTGACATCAGTCAGGGTGGAAGGTACAAGAAGTACGGCTTTGCGCTTCATGAGAGTACAAGTACCGTAAAACACACCTTTTGAGATGATAGAATTCCTTCTTCTAGGTTTAAGAAGGAAGAGTTAGATGTGATACCTTGTGATAGCACTTTAGTTTTGTGACATGCCACACAAAGAATTCAAGTCTGAAATAGGAGCCCAGGATCTCTATTACAACATGTAAAGATACAACTGTCTTTTCAACAGGTCCAGTGAAACGCCTAGGAGGTCCCAGGAGCAGAATTCACAGAATGCTAATCTTCCTCCTCCTTGATATTACCGCAATATGGATGCAAGGTATTACAAAAGCATTCCAAATATGTTTTCAGAAGTGTATTTCATCAAGAAAGATACTGCTTCACATTGGCTTAGATACTGAAAATCAAGCTATCCACCCAAAACCACTTCCTCATGCTTAGACCCAAAAGGTGTGCCCAGACACAGCAGAAAGGTATTATTCTCTTTAAGCAACATCAACCTGCTCAGGCCCAAGTTCTCAAACATCAGCAAGGATCATCTGCAAACCTAGCCACATATTTAGTATATTTTTACTTAACAGGATTAAGTAAAGCTGGTTTAAAAACGTGAATGGGTTCGCACAAAATAAATACAAGTATTTTCTGTGATACTTGCACAATAAAACTAGAATCCAAATTCCAACCTGCAGAATTACACACGCATAAGAGCGTGGCACAGACCTTGCAAAAGGTCATTTCTGAGTGCTTTGCTTTGCAATTTCAACATTTCTTCCACGGTATTCAAAAAGCTGGGTTAAGAACTGCTCAAGGGATGACAGCCTGTGAGCATAAGGGTGACAGGGCAGGATGGTGGTAGGGGCTGCCGAGCAGCTTGGCTAAGAGATTAGAATTAGCCTCCCAGTGCCTCACATACTCAACACCACGATCATCATCTGTGAAGCCTTAACTCCTTGCCTGTGGCACTGGCTCTGAACAATCAATAAACCACGTTTCTGTGACTGGGCGTTAATACAGCAATGGCTTAAACTGTAACTGCAAAAGTGCTTTCATTCCTACTGGTATTCTCCAGAAGAGAAAGGCAGTATCTGACAATCTGATCCACAACATCTCTGGTGACTTTTGAAAGAGCAGATGCACTGAAGCACATTGAAGGCCTGGCCCAAACCACCATCAGTCCTGCTATAAAGGTCTGTACTAACACCTTCACTTGATCCTACTCTACTTCTGTTGCAGCCGTGTTTCTGTAAGCAGAAAGCTGGAAAGCTGCCCTGGGATTATTCATGCTGAAAGACGCTATACGCTGGAAGTGTAATTACTCAATATGCACAGTAGCCACTATTTAAACATGAATTTCGTAACGAGTTTTAATTCTTTGTAATACTCAAAGGCACCAGTAGATGTTTAAAGCTGTTTTGGGGCTAGAGAGCATTAAAAAAAGGGAAAAAAAGTTTCTGAAACAATTAGATTTCTATTTCACTCGTCACTCCCTTGCAATCTGAAAACAGGCCCATCAATAAACCAAACGCAGTTTAAATAAGAAAAGCAGTATGCTCTGAGGCTGGAACGCTGTGTGCCAAATTACAGCTTGCAGTAAATTTTTATGAGCAAGTTATAAACCCCTGAAAAATGGAGCTTACAACAGAAACACTAGAAGAGCCATCGCTGCAGCAGCCCTAACACATGCTGCTTGTTCTTGCCTGGTGAAGTCTCACTTCATCTCTTCCTCCTCTTCAACATCGATACGACTTCCCAGAGTGACTGTGAAACCAGCAGCCGTCTCTGGATCGGCTTATCTTCCACCTCCACTGCTGACACTGCTCTTGTCAATGAAACACAACATGCTATCCATCGTGTTGGGCACCCTGCTCTACACGCTGTGGCTCATCCCTCAGGAACATCTCCCTTTCAGATTTGTGAGGTTTACCCTGCGAAGCGAAAGCCTACTATTGGCCTCGGACCTTCTGCCTTAGCAGAGGGAATGTACTTCCATTTCATGGCTCAGGGAGTGGCTACAGGGTTCACTCTGGACTAGCGTTTTCATAGCAAGCGTCTATCAACAAAAGTGGAGATTCAGGAGAGAGGGAATCCAGAAAAAAGAAAAATAACAGATAAGTGTTCATTATGTAGTTCAACTGGCTGTTTCATGAACTTGTCAAGATAAAAGCTATAATTGGAATACACTAAATTTGCCTGATAGGATTTTCACCTGAGCTAAATGGAGAACCTTGTCATCACCAATTTCCCCTGAAAACTGGGAAAGGGAAACTTGGGTTCCCTTTCTTACTTTCCCTGCACCAGAAGTAGTGGAATTGACTTCATCAGAATAATCGCTACTTACATAGCACATCTGAAACCACAACTTTAAAGCGACCAAAATCAAAGACGGACTCAAGGGCAGCAATGCAGGCTGATGGGGAGAACATTGCCAGGTTTAAAGGCAGCTGGAACTGCTGATCTGATTCAGGGGTACCATGCGGTTTATTAGTTGATGTGTTGACACAGAGATGGTGGAAAATATGTCAGACAAAGCTATACTCGATTAACCAAGACTAACCTTCAAAGTCTGAAAAAACCTATCTACTGGGAAAAAAACAAAAAAGGAACACTGGTCACATAAATAATTCTCCTCAGTGCTATCTTGCATTTCTAGTGAGAACTGAGATTTTTAGGACCTGGAATGGTCTGGATGATTTTGTCGGTTGTTTGTTTTTTTTTCATGTCTGATCTAAAATGACATTTTCCCAAATCTGAAAATATATAAACTTTTAAGTATTCTGTGCTGTTTTCTCATTTTCCTCTTCCATATTTTTCTTCTTACTGTCTGCTCTGTCTCCTTCTTTTTTTCATTACTGAAAAGGGACTGAGGGGAGACAAAATTTTTAAAAAAGCTGTATTTTGCACTGGGCAATCAGGACACTTTTTGGTCAGTAAATGCTGAAGCTTTTCATGAAGCAGACTTGTGCCAGCTCCATTCTGTGACCTCCTTTTTCACAGAAGGGGGACTTTCTACACCACCACCCTGTTCTCATCAGGTTCAACAGCAAGTTGTAAGCATCTTCCACAACCATATTTTATTTTTCCTATGTCACCACAGTGAGCTGGTTTTATTTCTTCATACAGCGTGGAATATTTAGCTTCAGTGAAAACCAAGCACACCTAATGAATTAATACCAGTTGTCATGACTGCACTTCGAATCCTGTTTGAGAAAAGCATAGTCACTGTCATGAAAAACTACGTCCTTCAAGCCTTCTGTGTTCTCTCTGCTAACAAACACAAGGACAGTTGTACACAGTTCAGCCTACGAGGGCACTCCTCATTTTCTCATTGTCTCAGTACATCCTCCATGATTTAATTAAAGATTTTGGCTCTGCTTTGATTTCAGTTTATACTAATGATATGTGATTGACAGTAACTTAAGAAAAATCACAAACTTATGTTAAATTACCAGATTATTTATGTATTTTCTGCTGTACTGGTAACAATGACTTCAGTGAAACATATGGAACAAATAATGGGATATTTAGAAATCAGGAGTTTATAAGAAACTGGAAACAACTTGATATAAACCATTTAAAAACTATATTGTGCTTCATTTAAAAAGATATATATTTACCTAGTCTGTCTGGTATTACAGGAAACAAATAAGATAGAGGTACTTGCAAGTGTAATTGATGTGACAACATATTTCATGGTAGCTAGAGATTTCAACTGTCTCTAAAGACTGGATTCACTTTAAAACTACACAGCCTACTCACATCACTGTCCAACTTCGAAACACACCTAATATTCAGAAGACTTGGCAATATGTTCCTCAAGCCAGAGAATTACTTTACGGTATTAAGGCCCAGTTGATTTTTATTATCCCGTTGTTAAATATCACCCTTTAGGCACAGCTGCACAGCCCCAGGCCACCATTCCTCCAGTGAGCGAGGTAATGCAAAGCTTCCACAGCACAGCTTAGCTGGTCTGGTTTAGTATCCGCAGTGCTGCTGAGTCACTTCTGGGGCAGGGGACGGTATGACACGTCTCTACTTCTCACCCTGTCCGGTCACCCTGTCACAGAGCTTCCCACAAATGCTGAGACTGGCCACAAAACACATCATGTCAACCTACTCAACAACATCCTGGCCCCCGGGCCCCAAAGCCAAAGAGATCACCAAGCTCATGCTAAGTAGCAAACATGGTAGCAAGCCAATGGCAATCAAAGAGAGCACTACAGTGGTGTGGCAGAGGACTGATTAACAGGCTGCCAAACACAAGCTAAGGGGAAATGGTACTCTCTTGGGAAGTTACATCATTAATAAATATAGTATAAATACAAAGTATTAAAAAGCAGTTCATGTGCTCTGTCATTTTTAATCACCACACTGATGACCAATTAATGATGCCTCACAACAGTACGAAATAACACTGCAGCTGTGGTACAGGCAAAGAAAGAGAAGCCCATCATTACTGCTAGCTGCAGGAGATGTCAGTACCTTCTACAAACTGGATTTGCTCTAAGTGGCACCTCCTACTCACATTGCAACCCAACTTCAAAACAGACCGAAGAGGTATCAAAGATACATTTCCCAAAACAGAACAGTTTAAGTGCCTCACTTGTGGCCACTTCGAACCGCACCAGCAAAGCTGCTCTAAAACTGGTCACTCTAATTCTCTGGGCCCTTTGCTAGCCAGTGGATAAATCGCCTCCACTTCCCAATGAGAAACTTTAATTCTTAACAAAGACTGACTTTTATTTGTAGCAGTTCTTCTTTAAGGAAGGCTGGGAGGAACAATCTTGGCAGAAAGGCTTCTTACTATGTATTCCTGCGAGAAGACAAATGGTGCTCCTGGGTAGCTGGTAGGGAATATATTACTCCATGAATTATTTTATAAGATGAAAAAACTAAACAGCAATTAAATAGCCTTGGAGAGGGGTTGCACTGTATAGCTCAAGACCCAAACCTGCATTCGTGCTTTAAACCCCCAACACGGTACCCCAGTACTGTATGCCGGCATTGGGCACAGCCATGGGAAGGCACCAAAGACCCCACGTCCCACCATGTCGAGTTTCACCAGAAATAAACTCAGCATTTATGACACGGGCCTAGTTCCTGGCTCGGAAAATACAAGGTACATTCCACTCTAATTATTCCTAATTGCCGTGACTTAATGTTTAAATATTTGCAACACACGAATATAAAAGTGCTTCCATACTGTTAGCTACAGACACGTCACTGGCTGCTGGCATGTTTTCTAAGCCTTTGCAGTTTCAGATACAGGCCATGGAGCACGCTCCTCAGCTGAAGCCCTCTTAAGAGAGGGGCTGTCTTATTTTGTTGAGGTTTTCAACAGAGAGTTGAATGGGAACGAGTGCGGTTCTGATGCACCAGTTTGCACACACCGTATTCCAATAAATCTTTCTTTTATCCATTTGTTATTGTTTTCCACAGCTGTTGGACGTCTGTCACGGTGCAGCCTGAGTTCCACCTACCCTACAACTCCCTTTGCCCTACCCTGACTACTCCCCTGGTACTTAATATTCTGCCTCTCCTCCATCCTGCTTACACTGTTCTGATTGTAGTACATTGGAGAACTTAAATTGGCAAGACGAGGCCAGCTGACAGTAGAGCAGACATGACCCTATTTAGTCCCTTTTCTTGGTAGAGCCAAACCTGCCGAGAGAGTCCGACACAAATTCCAGGGTGGTCACAAAGGGGGCTGAGCAGTGGGTGGCACTGGGAACAATTGAGGCTTTGGTTGCTGATTTCAGAAATTTCACAGGATGGCTCTGAAGGCAGCCACTCCCAGCGCCAAGGCCAGCCTCTGGAACAGGTCCAAAACACTGGACAATTCTCAAGGTAACCCTGAAATGCTGCAATCAAGTTTTCCATGTCCATCCGCCCTACACCTCAAGTGGGTGTGCCAGAGCAGTCTGGCAGCATGAATCCCTGTCTACAGAGGTCAGATTTATTGACTGAATGCACCGATTGCCATCAGCCTCAAGCTCACTTGAAGCTGTAAAGATTCTCAGTCTTCTTCCTCTTGGACCAGTAAATCAGAGCAGCTGAGACACAGTATGCAGACACAGTGCTGTAACTCACTACCAAGTCCCCTGAGGCATCTCGGGCCGTAATTTATACAGCTCTGAGTACTTTTGTATTATATAAAACTGAGAGCTTGAAGGAAAACCAAACCAAATGAAACAAAGCAAAACCAGACAATGAACAGCCTGAGAAATTAAAATAGTCACAAAACTGTAAGTCCCCCTAAATGACTCACACTAGAGAAGATGCTTGTTTATTGGAAGAATTGTAAAAATAAGGACTAAAAGAAAGAGCAAGATCTCAGCAGATTCACAGGTTACTCAGTTTTAATTCTCATCTCTTACTACATATTACACTGTCAAGCCATGTAGCTGCCCCAAGGCTGGGGCTTTGCTCTGGTACTGACAAGGCAGCCTCCTTTCTTTGGGGGTGGAGAAGGTACCATAAAGGACTAGACACTGTCACCGCTTAACAGTCCGGTTTTTCTTTTCCATCCCTCAGGGCTCCTCCCCAAGGTCTGACACAGAGCATGTCCCACAGCAGGCCCTGCTAGGAGGCTGGGGAAAGAAGGGTGAGAAAGGACAGGTCACAGGATGACTGAGGATGACAGCAGCCCGAGTCATCCCACTGAATCCTCTTCTTGCCCACTCCCACCTCAAAGAGCTCACAAGGTTTTGGCCAAGTTGGAATCACTTTTAATGAACTGTGATAGCAAATCTAGTTAGTCTAACAGTGCAAGAGAACACACACAGGTCTTACTTCTTGCAGATAATACAACACACCCACCCTCCTGCTAGTCTCTTTATCCCTGCCATTTTCCTCAGCATTTGTCTGCAAGTTGAATAGTAATTTCCTTCTAGGACTAACAGTCCTCAGCAAACTCTGAGTAATAAATAATAAATAAATTGCACAAGCCCTGGAGCACTTTACTTACTCATCTTATTAAGTGTTACCAAAACTTTCACAGTGTTGAACAGGCCTTAGTCATTCCCCCATTCCTGTAAAAGACATGGTTTTCCCATCAATAACCCTCTGCAAAAGTGCCAGAACATCACGGCTGGAAAAGATCTGCTCTGACCAGAGTATGGAGCTCTCCCCTGACCTCTCCCACTGGCCAGACAGCAGTTAAAGGTTGTTTTGCACTTCAGAAACCTGTTCTCTTAGTGTTGATTTTAATTATATGACAGTATTTAATCATTTCTGCTTATCAGCCTGCTCCCACACCAGTGAAAATGGCTGGAGCTCTGTCTTTGGCTACGAGAAAAACAAGAGGAAGATGCTGGATACGAGCTGGTGAGGCGCTGCAATTCATTTTAATACCAATTTGCTTTTAAAAATTAGCAAAACTTTTTCTAATTTTATGCAAAATAAAGGGGATATTAAAATGACACAGTAAAAAAGAAATCAAATAGTAACCCTCAAGGGTTTAAATTTCCAGGTGCTTTGAAGAGAAGCTTCTAATCTGTTTCTTGAATTTTAGAGACTGAGTCACACGATCATGCTGTATCTGACCAGAAGTGTTAATCAGAACGAACAGTAACAGCCTATCACAATAGTAAGTACATAAATATTACGTGACATACTTTTTCAATAACCTTATAGGTGCTTTTTAACAAGCCTCCATTACACAGAGAACATATGAGCCCTGCTAGTATATACTGTACGGCAAGGTAGTTAAGAATATATTGCATTTATAAACTATTCACAACTTTATGAGTCTCTAGCTATAATTTCATCATAGCACAGTAATTGGAAAGTCTGCATAATTTTGGAAGGATATGTGTTTTAGTTAAAAGAACACTATTATTGCTAATTGGATACCAAGCTTACATTGTAAATCAGAGCAAAGTATGGGCTCCTAATTACAAACTTTTTTAAAACAAGCACTGTATGTCTTTACATTATTTTTGGCTAACAAGTGGCTTAAATAATCTTAGTGTTACAAAGTCCATAAATCTTTTCTTTAGCTGTGGCTGATGAAATGTTACAGGATGAGAATGTGTGTTCCCAAGGTAAATATCTGGCTTGGCAGCCTCATCTCCTACACTGATTCAAGGTAAGGGGGTATGTAAGTGACTGGCACTGGCACAGCCCCAAGCAGAAAAGGTAAGAAGTAGAAAGCTGGTATTAACTTACGTAGCATGTTGTAGCTTAACACATTTTAAATAGGCTGGGCTCATCTGGAGCTAAAAACTTACAGCCGTGTTCTTATGCGGAACAAACTTGTGTACTGGAGTTTTACAACACCAGCAACAAGCATTTATGAAGTTGTTAAGGTCCTGAATCCAGAGCTGTTATTCAAGGCTATTTTTTTAAATTATTTTTCCAAATGCCTTTTCCTCCACCTGCCTTGATCCACTCACACCGCACCGGTTGCAGCAGAGACAGCACTCACCACTGAGCAGGGAGCTGGGCGACAAGTGCCCACGGAAATCAATAGGCTCATTGGATACGATCTTTCTTGAACTCTGCTGAGCTGATGGAAAGTGCCAAAGGCCTCAACTTCCAGTCTCAGTCCAAGAACTGGAGACCATTCAACAGAAGCCATGATCCTCATGGGATCTGCCTGCTGAGCACACAGGTGCCAGGCTGTATACCCCAATCCTGCAGCCAAGGCACAGGGATGGTGGTTCATTTCTGGGAATAAGGATCTTAACATGCTGGTTGTTCGCATGGCCTTAAAGATAATGCTGCTTATCTCAGTGATGGACAAAGTGACAAGCCTTGTGTGGTAAAAGGCATGAAAAGGAGGTAATGTAAAAACTGGGCCTCTTGGAACATGTGAAGTGGCCCAGGAAGATCAACAATGTTCATCAAAGTCTACTTCATTTTCTGCCCACTGAAAGGAAATTCATGCCAATTTGTAAAGTCTGTTGTGAAGACAACAACGCACTACCAATCTCTGGAAATCCTTCTGATTTTCCTCTTTGATTTTCTACATATATATATTTATAAAAATACATAATGTAGAGTCCATACAGCCATGGTGATGCTGTTCAAAAGTCAGCCTGCAAAGCATCGAGACAGAGGCCATGAGGTCCAGATTTAAAAGCTGTATTCAGCAAGGACTCACTGTCAGACAAGCCTTGTAATCTGTTCAGCATGTTTCCATCTCTTCTTCGGGGAATGGATGTAGTACCTTTCACCTGGTGTCTTAAGAGCCAGTTGGAGCAGAAGAGATCTTTAATAGTCTCTGATAGCCTATGGATCCCATCTAGGCTGAAAAAATCCCCAAGGTCATGGAGTTCAGCAGCTCTGTAGGGGATATGTATTTAACCTTTCATCCTGGCCAGGTTATTAAAATGAGTTCACTGCACTTGTTTCCAGAAGAAAAAACAGAAGCAGCATGCTTGCACTGTTGCAGATGAGTAAGTATGGTTAAGTCCTGTTTTATGACCACCCTAATTCTTTTTCCATAAATTCACTAACCTCAAATCACAACTGGGAATGCCTCTGACAAATAAGACTTGTCTGCATGGGAGCAGAACACTGCGAGCTCCACCTAGCTTGTACCTATTTGTTAATGCAGGACCTGAACACTATTTCTGTCACAAGTTCAACCACAATCTTCCATATTGCAGTGCAGATGACTCAAAACGTATGATTAAAAATATAGTGCTCCAGGCACACTGGCCATGGAAGCTGGCTTGTAGCCTTCTTGATACACCAAGCAGCATCACTGCTTTATCCAAAACCTGTGGATGGTCAGAGATGAACGACAGACAAAAATCAAACTATACTGCCAGGCAGAGAGACTAAAGATGGGTTTCTCTGTGTTGATTTGACCACCTTGTTCAGGCTCAAGCCTTTAATATTCAAAATCAGCCTTTTAGGATCCTCCTGATAACTGGAGATACCATGACAAGGCTTTGTCTCTCCCAGAATGACTGGCTGAAGTACTGTGGTGTGGGAAAAGCTCTCTTGTGGAGCTTTTCCTCAGTTTCAGATAGGCAGGTGTTTTCCATTGACCAGAACTGGGAGTTATGCTGGAACAGGAAACAAGTCCTTTGAGACCTGGAGTAAAATGCCAACTGGAAACTTTTAACAGGGCAGGTATGGCAGAAGCCTCAGACTAAATAATTAGTGTGTAGTTATAAAAGAAGAGAAAAAGGGACAAAGTCAGATGTGGACATGTAGAATAGAAAGGAGGACATGACTCATCGTCTTCTGGATAACTTTAGTTCTTAATCAGAGTCTCCACTAGAGAATTCACCAACTTCAAGCAATCCTTATGAAGCCGAGCACAACACGTGCTCTTCATAACCTCATAAACCCAGGACGGATCAAGCAAGTAGAAATGGAAGGCAAGCACATGTAGTTCAAAGCTCATTGGAAGGCAGTCTGTTGCCACCTTACATCAGATGGGCAGCTGAAAAGGCTCTCTGAGAAGCTCCCATCTCAGCAGCAGAGGAAAGATTTACTATACCTGGCAAATAATCTTTCTACACAGAGCAGAATTTCTTGTACTATAAAAACATGCTTAGACAGCCACAGTCTGCACCATCCAAACTTCACCTGCAATGCATTTTTTTAAACTTTCAGGTAACTGCATTTTATGTTTTTATTTTTGTTCTGTTATTCTGAAAATCCTGATCTTTCTGTTTAACATTTCTTGCAGTGAATCATTAATTTCAGCTGAAGGTAGGCCAAATCCTTCACCTAAATCCTTATTTAAACACCTTTTAAAGCAGTCTGTTTTTAAAGGTGCTGAGCACAATGCACCTCTGAAAAAAATCATACTGCTCTTCCTTAGACACCATCTCTTTCAAGCTGACTGTGTACTTAAGACAACTTCAAATACTTTGTTTTCAGAAAAAATCTGTCCTCTCTACCCCTAGCACTCTCTTGACACGCAATTCACTGGTTGTTTCTTCACAGTTTTTTGGGGCCACAAAAATTACAATGTCTTCCTCGTCCAGATAAACACATTCCTTTTCTTATCGGCCACCTGAGCACAGCAGTGCGGCGAGTTTCCAGCTAAATTATTAAAAGAATTGCTTCAAGACTGGGTCAGGTGAAATTGGTGAGCAACCCTGCATGCCGAAGAGCAGAGAAACAGCAGGAACTTAGCAGAGCCCCTCTTCTGTGCAGGATATCCTGAGAGCACTGACACTGCTACCAGTGCTTTCAAGCCAGCTATTAGGTTTCCCATGTGCACGTTGTATGTGCATGTTTTAGACTATCCCGAAGTAACACATGACATTCCCATTAGCTTTTGTTCACTTCTACATCAGAGTAAGCCAGAACCTTAAGATTAAACTCTGTTCCTTCTAACCATTCCTTAATTTTTATTACAACAATTTTTAGGGCGGTTTTGCAGGCTTTTTTCTCTCCCTTGGATGGATACAGCAATTTCTCTGATGAAAGCTTCAGATTTTTTTAATTAAAAATAAAACAAACCGAAAAAGCCAAAACCCCCCAATGCTGTAAAATTATTTTCCTTAAAGAAACTGCCAAAACTCTAGGAATCAAATTACAGAACAGAAGCAGACGTCACAATTCCAGCTTTACTCTACCTGCTCAGGGAACCTGAATGCCTCTCTGAGGTGATGAGTTGATGGGAAACAGCACAATTCTGCACTGAGGAGGGAATTTCTATTTGTGTTTAATGATCCTGGTGAAAGTGAAACTCATGAGCATACGTAATGGATTTCTGTGTTCTTAAAAGCTGAAAAATAATCCTTTTGCCTACTGCTAAATAACTCCCACGCACAAACCTACAGCCATCTAAGAAAGAAAAAGATGGGGAGTTTCCATCTGTGGTCTGCAAGGTGTTAAGGCTCTGCGAGACAGCTGTAAAACGCAATTACAAAAAGCTGATACTAGCGGACATACATTTGCTGTCCAAGAGTCTGCAATTCTACTCAACCACTCTTCAGAAATCTGAAATCTGAAAACTACTTCAGGGTCAGAGAGCCTGATTTTGGCCGCATCCTTCACTCATGATACTGTTCCTACTTTTTACATTGACAGACATTCTCCAGTCATAAACCCCATTGTTTAAATAGTCATTGACTTCAGGAAAATAAGTCTCTGTTACATTCAGTAACTGCTAACCCCATTTATCCAACCAATAAATAATCCCTCACCCTCTCCCCCCTTCTCCTCAGCTCCTAGGTTATTACACTGCAACATCTTGGCTCTATGCCTATTTAATCTTGGTAATAATGACCAAAACCAGAATGCACAGATCTCAGTACCCTGATTAGGATCACTATCCAATGCACAAACTTCATTAGAAAAAGAAGGTTCTGCCAGAGGTTGCCATATTCGTTTGGAACTTCTACATTTCTCAGGATTTAGTATCAACATCAGCCTTTTAGATCCCATTGGACTTTAGATGGTAAATGGTACGTTTATTAGGTTTTTCCATTGTTAGAGGCAAATGTGGAAGTTGTTTTTTTCTTCCTTTTTGCATTAACTTATGTCAAGAATCCCGACTCCAAACAGTCATTAGAGCGCAGAAAATAGAGGGTGACTACAGCATAACACCTTACAACTGACAAGGTTCTGTTTCTGCTCCCACAAATGAAGAACTGTTGGTAGGTACTAAAAACCAGGATAGTCCAAATTTAATGTCTGGGTGATGTCTCTTTGGAACTTTTTGTAGCATACTTTGAAGAGTCCTCTCATAGAGGGCATGACTCAATTCCTATCTGTGGCAGTGGCCAAACATCTACTGACCAAAATTGTAGAGGCTAAAGGTTTTATTTGTCAGTCTCATGCTAGAAATAACCAGTCTCCAGTTGTACAGTCTAGTTTACCTTGGCAAGGAGAAGACAGCATACTGATTTATACAATCCAACCACCATCAACGTGTCTTGCACTCTGATGTGCAACAACAGTTATCGTTTAAACAATAATCCAAAACGTCTGGTCCCAAAACAGTGGATAGAAAAAGGATTCACTGTATTTATGTTGTTTACATTTTGAAGTAAATTCTACTAAATTCTGAAGTAAATTCCAAAGTATATGTGGGAAAGACAGGAATTAATTGGTTTCACTGCACACTTACTCTGCAGATGGCGATTTTGTCAGCTAGCAGAGCCTTTTCTTCCACTGATGTGTTGCTACATAAAAAAATTAAGGCCTGAGGGGTTAAATGCAACTGTTTAAAGTGGAAAATGCAAAGATATAGTTTTAAATAACGCTTTGCCAAGGTTCTGCCTTAAGTAAATTAAAACCAGCTTAGAGTCTTCTTTTTTTGCAGAGAGTCAGTGTCAGTGAGGCTCAGAGTGTGGACAGAAAGCCCAAACCTCCAGCCTTGGCTGTATATGGCTTGAGATTCCCCAGTTTGTGCTGACATGTCTCCGATCCATAGCAACTTTATAAAAAGAACCATTTTCCCTACCAGTAGGTTACCCTAATGAAAGCAGTCAGGCTTTCCTGAAACACTTAAGTGTGCAAGAAAGAAAGACTTTCCTGTGCGCAGAGAAAATTCTGGGCAAATTTGACAGAGGGTTGCTGGTTGCAAATATATTAAGTTCCTACTAGTTTTTATGAAAATTGGCTCAACAAGACAAGAGCTCAAAAGGAGACTACCTTCTCCTAGACATCTGAGAACCCTCACAGGCACTCAGCCCTGAGACAACCAAAGGAAAATGCGCCTTAATTAGCTCTACTGTCCATAGTCTTGGTTTTAGGTTAACTTACTTACCTCCTCTACAGAACACTGAAGAATCCCTTACTCTAAGAATGCTTCTGGTATGGGATGATACTGGACAATGTGTTTCTGTCATCTACCATCTCTGCCCATAAAAGATACTAAGTCCTGTTCTCCAGCATTGGCAAGGGAAGGCTGAAGCGGGGGCTGGGCAGGCATTGAGGGAGGAGGGATTTGTCTGTGCACATGGGTTAAAAGACATTTAATCAATTACAGAAAATAATAGCTGTACACAGTAAAAGCATTCCCTCTCCCTGCTTTTCTCCCCCTGCTTTTCCACATAAATTATGTGAACATATCATCAAAACATGATGATTTTTATTTTCATAAACGGGGCCATATGTCAGTTAAAATAGAAAACGTGTGCTGAACTGTGATGTGGGTTACATGATACACTTTAATAGGATGTCACTTTAATGTAAACAGCTTTACATAAAACTCAGCCCCCCAAAAAACTCTTAAAAATTGTCAAATATTAGTTGATAACACAACTTGATGCTGCATGTGTCTTTTGTACTGTCTAGTCAATCAAGGGTATGAGTCATGCAGGGACTAGATTCTGATCTCACTTACATCAAAGCAGTCACAAGGACCTTGCTAGAGGTACATAGAAGAGAAAGTCTGAACAAAAGACTTTTTTTGCATAAATATTTTTGCCTAAATTTTCCATGTAAGAAGATTTTTTATCTTATTGCAAATGTCACTGATTCATCTAAACATTTAACAAGTGCCGTTTCCTTGTGGCCAAGTCTGTATGCCCACAGCCCTTTTTGCAGTGGGAGAAATCTTAACGTGAAAAAGAAAAAACAAAAAAATAAACCCAAACCCAAACCAATATAGACAAACCAACCCAATTTCCCTTGTACCAACACACAATTCCAGCTACCCATATGGAAATAAGCTCCATAAACAACATACTGCCATAATAATGAATGGACAAAAATAATGGGATTTTAAAAAAAAATTATAAAAGCAACTTAGGTAATGCAAATAAAACATCACCCACTTATACTGGGAAACATTAACAAGTCAGTATTTGCCTGCAGACACCACAGGGTTACCACAGTCATTTTCTATGTATAAACACAGGAAAAAGGAGGCACATCTTACCTGATGCTCTGTGGTAGTAGGCAAAGGCTTATTCTTTGATGCCACTGTGCTCTGCCAGCACAGCAATACTCAGAATGGGACCTTCTGAACGATACTGTCAAGTTCAGTTTCATGTGACAACTGATTCTTACTACCCTGCAATAACTACCTGGTATTTTAATACCTGATATGCAGCTGGGCAGGACTGGCTACCTTTTAGAAGTACTTATAGTCATCAAACAAAACTGCTGGCATCAACACATATTCACAGTAAACCACTGACAGGTTTATCAAATACCTTTGGTTTCTCTCAGCAGTTAATCAGGCTGCTGTGTTTACACTCTCTGATCTTCAATGATATCCCTAACACTTACAGCAGAATCCCACCGCATGGGTAGAAGCATCCCCTATACCCCACCAGAATACAAGGTCTGCTTTGTAGGAAAAATAACAGCTATAATTTCTTAATCTGCAGCTTTCTACAGCAAGCCCCCTGCACCCCAGAGCCATGGCCAAAGCCTGGGTGATGCCATCTTAGACCTGGACTTCCTTAATGAAAGAAGCTGCATGCTTCTCCCTGAGAACCATCTAACACGTTTTGGAATTACATCTAGACCACCAACAATGCTGCTGGAGAAAAAGGGGAGCCGCGTTGTATTACAAAGCTTTTTCATACAGTTCCTGTTACTAGTTATTGGACATCGTTACGGCTTGTATAACGATGCCAGCGTAAATCAACAGGCAAAGGCTGAATAGAATGTTCTATCCTTGCCTCCCGATGAAAATTCCTGTCCAAAGAAGGGATTAAATAATAAATTTGTTTTAAAGAATCACTTTTTTCCTCGGGTTTATTTTGGTTTAATTTAGCAGAATGCATAAAAGAAGGATTAAGAAAAAAAATCCATGAAGCCAAGAAAACCACAAAATACCCTTAAAAAATGAGATTTATGTTCAAGCTTGAAATAGCATAAACAGACATTACAAACATCATCTCTGTTCCAATCAGAGTAAAAAAAATTGTCTTACAAATTATAAGGCTATAAAAATTGAAGACGACTGTTTCTGCAGTTCAGTTGGCTTGCGCCGACTTCAGTATTTGGTGTTTGAATGTAAACAGCACTGCTGATCCCCCACGTGTCACCATAGGCAGCGTATGCAAGGGGGAAGCACATCTGTGAGGCTGCTCCCTCAAACGGTACCGCACTCGAGCTGACCCCACACACAATGCCAGGGGACAGAAACTATCAGGAAGATACTTCCAAAGCCACATGCCTTTTGCACTGGCTGGTACTTAATGGAACCTTATCTTCATCACAAGGGAAATGAGGGGAAGTTTATTGCTTTAAAGCATCATTTTGTACATCAGTGTCTGCTGAGAGGAAAATAATTTTAACCATGTATTGTGGAATGAAAGAATGTTTCAGAATCTAATTTTTCTGGCTGTACCGAAGTGGGCATCCACTCTGACAGCTCATAATCTAACAAAAAAAAGAGAAAAAATTTTCATAATAAAGCTGCTGTAGCTGCAACAACATAAATAGAAAAATCCAAACCAGAATGGCTTTTGTGCCTTGTATCAGGAAGATTTTGGATCTGCTTTACCCGAGCAGGGCAATGGCAGCCCTGCACCCCCAGAGTATGCCGTTTGTTCCGCATAAGTGTGTCTATGTACACTTATCTACGCAGGACTGCCTGTGCAGCAGCATGCTCCTCTTTCTTACACCTCCCATCCTGCCCACTAGACAGATGGATTCTTTTAACAAAAGCTTATTTACACCAGCAGAATATAAATGCTCACTAGGGGTGAGCATTGCCCTGAGCAGAGTCTCACGAGGGATGGCGGCTGGATGCAGCACTTGTCCCAGACACCCAGAGCCTGCAGTGCTCATCCCCATGTGGGGTCTGGCTCAGCAGTGGTGCCAGGGCTCAAAAGTGGGGAGGCATTTTGTCTTTCTCTCTCTGGCATAGCCCTAGCAGGCCATAGCCCTGCTATTCTTTCAGATACCTTTTCAGCCAGGCGGAGCCAGTGCCCCACTGTCGGCAGCTGCTAGGGATGTAAATCCCTCTCAAAATGAGGTTTAGGTTCCAGTTCTGCTGCAGTTCACATGAAAGGGAAATTCAGATGCTGCAAAACCAGCTCCTGACAGTTATCTTAGAAGTACAGGAGAAAATGATACATACAGGACTTACAGGCTTCCTATGCTCATCTGCAGCACATAGAAGAGAACGAGCACACGAAGATGTTAAATGTACCCAGCAGCAGGGGAATGATTTCACTGTGACTTGGTAACATGTTTTGCACAGGTGGTGGGGTTTTATATGTGAAGCGTGACCCCTGTTTGGGGAATATATGTACCCTTCTGTTCTCCAAGAACCAGGCTGGGGGAAGGGGGCAGAGGGAGTATGCAGATATATATATACATACATATACGTATATATACACATACATATACATATGCATGCATGCACACTGATATATATATATGTTTAAAACACAGTTGCCTAATGAAATGACTAAATTTTGTCTCCATTGTAGCAGTGCTGCCTATCTCCCACCAGGCATTCCACCTTCCATATCGAATTTGGTAAACATTTCAATGCAAATCTAAGACCCATAGCCAAGGTATCAATAACAGTGACATATTATGAAACTTTCTTTCCCTTTCCCCCTCCCCTTCTACCCCAGTAATAACTGTCAGGCGATGCTGGCAATTTCACAAGCATAGCAATGATTCAGCTGGCAGATTTCAGTGGATTATTGTGGCCAATTTGGAAAAACACTCTAATAAGCATTACTTTCCAGAAACCAATATAAATCTGGAAGAGGGGATTATTAAATCCAGGGAAACTATAACAAAAGACATTAATTGCATTTTTGGAAGGACCTTTTGAATTAAATTATTACCTGCTAGTTTGTAAGGCAAATATATAGATAAAAATCACTACCATGACAAGAATTTATTTATATTGGCCATGTATACTGTAGGAAATTTATATATAATATAATTTACACACAAACACTATAGTCATTTATGGCACTACACAAACGATACATTTTGTTATATGTCTACATGTGTATCTTCAGACAATTAGGATTAAGTTATTTACTCTCACATACACACACCTGCACACAAGTCACGTCAAGTAAAACAAAAGATCAAAGGTAGGAAGTGATCACAATGAATTATAAGCCATGTGTTTGTGTATTTCTAAGTGTATTTTAAGGTTTCTAGATAGTCTTGCAACAGAATACAGCAGTTTCTTAAACTGGATCTACAAGATTTGGAAAGATTTTTCTAACTTGCTTCTTGTTTGCTGCTTACACGTAATATTTAAAAACCCTGGCTTGCTCCTAAGTCTGTTGAAGTATATATATTTCTCTTGACATGAGTAAATGCTGGATCAGGCCATTAGTATAGAAAGATTAATCACTGCCTCTGACTTTTGTGTCTTTGGGGAATGTGTGAGAACTATGGAACAACCACAAGCCATTTTGGAAGTTCAAACACTAAATGACTCAAGGATTCATCCCACTGTTGAATAACAGTTCTGAAAACAAACTAATGGATTCTTACATTATATGATGTAACGCTCTTATGCTTTTTACATTATATGATGTACCTCTTACGGTTGTCTTATGCTCCGTGCTATGAATCTGTTAACTTCTATATGTGTTCTTCACATTATGTCTGCGTTTCCTTTCTATTTATCTTTCCAAATGTGTTATGACTAGCTGTGGAGTAAAGGAGAAACTCTTCCCCTTCACAGTGAACTTAATTGCTCATGGGAGCCATAAGCCACCAGGGAGTTAGTACGATAAGCAAATATTGAAATTGCACAGATAATATAGCCCACATATGACTAAAACTGGTCACAAAGAATGCATTTATTTTGATAACTCAAAAAAAGAGCTAGGAATTTACAGTCCATTATTATTAATTAACAGACCTGGAACAAATAAAGGAAGCCAAACTCCAAAAGAACTGCTCCATAGGATGCTGCTGCTAACGGCCAAAGTGCCACCAAAGAGGTAGTGAGATCAGAAATACCCAAACAAAGCACACACAGGGACTGTGGCTGAGCCACGGGACTCCCACACAGCTACCTTTTGCCTTTCTGAAGGAGAAACAGAGCTTGCGTCCTGAACCCGAAAACACTCAGCACCACCCCAGTGCCAAACACTAGTCCTGCCTATCCTGACTCTGGTATTTCCAAGTCTGCATCTTACTGCCATAGGGTCTGAGAAAACTTTAAGCTTCTATCAATGCAAGTGCTCTTTTTACAGGCCCTTTCCTGTTCTCAACCAGCTCCCTCCAGAGAGTGACCACTCCAACAGACAGGTGAAAATTTTATTAATTTCTGAATTAACTGATACTGCACTAATAAATAACCAATGGTCCTTTTCCCACTAATTCTTACTTTAATTTTCATTTCCTGGATACCCCAAGACCAAAAACTAAAACAGTCACTATGTGGTAAAGTTAAAAGTTCTGCATCCACCAGAAAAAAGAGAGGGTCAGATTTACAAAGGAAAAAAGAATAAAGGCACTGTCTCCCTTTCTTCTCCTTCTAGCACTGTGCATTGACACATTCAAACAAGACATGTCCCCACCGGCCCTACCAGTCCCCAAAAGACAGCCAGGCATGAGCTGTCTGCTTCATTTCACGACCACTTGGCTTTCAGTGGGATATGACTGGCTGTAACAAAAGGCTCCAATGTCTTACACTGTTTGGCCTTAAACATTGCTGTTACCTTAAACGTGTGCAATTACCATAGAATTCACTGAGAAAACAAAGTTCCTGGATGATTCATATTGCGTATTTTCCCTAAACCTGAGCTATAAACTTCAAAGCCTCCCAAACTGAATCACCCTGTTTTCGAACACATGGAGCAATTTCCCGAGAGCAGCATGCAGAGATAATGTACAACGGAGCTGTGTTCAGCACGGCAAAGCCCAGGGTCAGCCATTCACCTCTGCAGCAGAAGCACTCAGTATCTTCTGAACTGGGGCTTGATTATTAAGCTTGTATCATTCCGGCCTTGGCAGTGCTCCCACTTGTTTGCGGTCAATGGGAATTTTGCCCCTGCTTTCAGCACAGCTGAAATTTGCCTTCAGGTATTGGCAGAGGCTTAAAGTTTGCAGCTGGGAGGGCTCCCTGCAGGTGCACAAAGGATGGAGACCCTGCCTTCCCTGGAGAGACCACAGCTGGGGGACACCACGGGGAAGCAGAGGTCTCTCCCTCATGGCTTTGCATAGTTACTGGCCACTTGAGAGGGACAGGCCAAAGTAAAGCGCAAGCAGGGAGAGTGGGAGAGCAGCGCTAGCCACAGGCCTGCCAGGGAGTTGCAGAGGCCACTTTATGACTGCTCCAGTACATTCAGCAGCAGAAAGCTGCCTTCTCCTCAGCCAATATTTCTACATTTTAGCAGAATAATCAGCCCCTTTGCTCTCAGCCCTTCCCACCAAGCTCTCTTCCCCTCACATAAACCCAACAGCTTGAAAGCTAAATGATGTGTCTATCATTTCTAGAAGAACGTTATGAAACATTTTAAAAAGTTTATCAGAACCAGACTCAGGTCACGAGTAAAGCCACTGTACACTGGTAAATGTTGTAAAGAACGGGCAGACAGGATTTAAAGGATCTCTGTTCTTCATCTTTCATAATCTAAATTAAAATTGGCTGCGGTCAGTCCTGGAAATCAGACAGTCCAGCTATGGTTGTTTACTAGTAACTGTACTTAAGCTACATTTGTCCGGATTCTATATTTACCATTTTCTTAAGTATACACTGGTGTCTGACTGCATGGAGGGACAGGCAGTTGAAACAAAGACAACATTTTCAGTGCAACACTGCAATCAAAAGCACTCAATTTAATATACAGGTTTGATAGTTTGTTTTGTCTAAGGTGACTATTTTGCACACTGGGGGTTTTTTGCTTGAAAGGTTTCCTGGGCAAAGCACCATAGATTTAGAATGATACGCTGCCATGTTTTTTAAAAAAATATGGTTTTGTTTAGGCTACAATTAGATGCTTTCACAATTCGTCTCTGGCAAAGTGAGACTGCAAACTCCAGAGTCAGTTGTTCAGTGTGAACTGAAGTAACATCTATCTTAGTAAAGAAACTTTTACAACAAAAGAGCTTTCATCACAGTAAGACCTAAGAGCTTTCCTTCTAAAAATGTGGGGCTGCCATGCAATTCTTAATGCACACCTATTCACAAGGCTACGAGCCATGTATTGTTTGGCAGCCATGGGGGTAAATCAAATTATCATGAATGACACTAATGATCCCACACTTGCCTGAACATTATATAGTCTTGCCTTTAGGGATTATTTTTTAATACATGTAATTGGTATAAATGGCTCCCTCCCTCCCTTTTGTTGGTTTTACAAAGAAACACACTCAGGTACAGAGTCTGCCTTTCCCAGGTTAATTATGTGGGCCAAATCAGCCATGCCCATCACATGAGAAGTCCCCAGGTAATGCCTTGGAAAGACCCGAGTGCCATAAATGAAGTAGCGTATCATAAAATGCATACGACTACCCTCTACTGCTGGGGCACTGTCAGTGGACCCCACTGACTGGGATGGGTTTGGATTTTCACAGAAGTGGATCTAAATGCAGTTGTCAAAGGGAATTCCGAGGGAATCCAAGCTTGCTGTCCTTGGACAAAGTGAGCATTTGTCCTAAGTGCAGGTCAGTTATAAACACAACACACAAAAAAGCAAAGGCTATATAATGAGAGAAGACAACCATCACAGACTTTCAAAAATCCAAATGGTTTCTTTGCCTTGCAGTTTTCTTTCCCAGCAAAATCAGGCCAGATCCCAGCTGGTAAAAACTGGCAAATTTCCATTACCCTGTGGGTCATTAACTCTGAAAAAAGGGCAGTTTCAAAACCAGTTTTGTGTATAGTGTTGGTTTCTGTCAGGGTTGCTATAAACAATCGAAATTGAAAGTATCTGGGATGACTACAATACCCATTTCTTTCTCTTGCCACTCAGAGATGTGTTCCAGCACAGATTTTCCTAAAACAATTTACACGTATCAGAGCCTGTATCTGACAAGCTGACATATTCAAAACCAGCTTAATCTGCCTTCTCAGTTTGCACAGCTGGTGTTACACAAAGATAGTCCTCTGCTGTCCACCTATAACCATTAGATAAATTCTTAACGGGGGTGCTTTCACCTGCGAAAGGGAACAACTCATTCAACATGGCTGGTGCACGTAACAAGAGCAAATACAGAGCTTTCTAATCAGCAAACATCTTTGCAAGGAATCTCAATCCATGTCAAACGTAAAACAGGAAGGCAGCATAATCATGCTTTTCATTATCTTCCTTTCCTGTGGTGTCTATCATGCTCAAAAATACCCCCAAAACTTGACAAACATAAGCCAGGTTTAGCAGAGGACGTGTCTAGAAAAGAGCTGGCTCCTTTCCCTCTTCCCACATTTTGCTTAGCATCATCTGAGTGTGCTCCTGTACCTCTGCGGCTCCCACAGCCGCAGGGCAGCCGTGCCCTGCACCCCTCCCCAGCCAAACACAGAGCAGTTCCTGGGGCTTTGGGACACTGAGCAATGCACACCAAACAAGCTTGATCCAAAACTTCAATGTCACTGCCTGAATTTTGAGGAAGTTGGACAGTAATCTGCAGGTGAAGCTGCTGCGCTCAACAGTCTTTATCTGCCCAATTTCACAGTGGAAGTAAAATAACCATATGACAAGACCCAGCCATTTCTAACACAATGGCCTGTGTGGTACTTCAGCACTCACTGGAGTCAATAGCAAAACTTTCATTCATGGTGAGGAGAAACTTTTTGTCCTATAGAGGTAAGGGCAAAGCCAAACAAAAGCCCTGATTTCATACCTGTCAGTGCACAAAGCAAGCGTCCGTCTGTGAAACGGTCTGAGAATCTTGCCTGGAAAGACAGTGCGGGCCATATCTCAGTGGATGCTGAGCTCCTCCTCCCTGCATGGTGACCATTCCCAGCTTCCTTACAGCAACATTAGGAGGACAAAATACACAAATAATAACTTGAAAATGCAGACACCTGAAGGCTTAAACTGTACTTCTGTGCTTGCTAATGCAGGTCCTTGTCTTACACCTAAAGATGCAATCAATTTTCACAGAATGGCAGAAATCAGGATTAGGACAGTTTCCATTCAAAATTATTCTCTACAATATATTTTCCAGTTTTTCAGACAGCCTAGCTTATACAATTCATACAGCTGGGCATCTGCTGTTTGCACTATGAAACTATTCCACTCTAAAATACATCTCACTTTCAGGAAACTTTTACTGAAAGATTAGCTTCAAATTTTCTTTTGCTTGATTTTGCCTGATCACCCTACTTATTCTCTAGTTCCTCCCTTTCCTTGCTCTCCTCACCTCAGCCTTTGTTCAATTTCTTTAATCTTTCCTTAAAAGACTGTCTCTCTGTCCCCTTAATAATTTTTTAATTTCCCATCCTTTAAGCAAGTGCCAAAGATGCTAAATGGATGCTTGCCATGAAGGAAGAGAACTCCTGTAACTCCAAACCAGCTGAAATCATGAGAACTTGCAGGCCATTACCCCATTATGTGAATGGTATTTTTACAGCACTAGAAATGAAGTAACGAAGCTACAAATATCATGTTTTAAATGTGCTGTCATTCTAGTGGCACAGTGACAAGTTGCCTTAGCCATACTGATGGAAGGTTTGGGATATCGCAGTTCACAGTTAAGAACATCTACGTTCCACAAAGGGTCCTTCCACTCCAAATCCTTCAAATATACTCAGTGTTAAAAAGTTTCCTTTAAAATTTGCTGCTTTTCAATATCCATCTGCAAGGAGAGATGATACAGAATCCCTCAACTGGACTTTCCTGTGATGTTCACTGAGTATTTCCGATACCTCTCCCTCTAAATTCAGTCAAGCCTCTTCACACCTAGAAGTATTCCTGATTGCCTCCTTTCAAAAGCTGAACAAAAACGGTCAGTGATCTTCTGAGATAACTTTGGCATATTGTTTCAGCCCAGAAGAAAGATCTATACGAGGAGGTTTGCCAGTCTGAAGAGTACTGCATGCTGTTTAGCATCTACCTGGCTAACAGACTTACACCAACTAAGTTGGCGTGCTCTGTGCATCAGATGCATACATCTGTTTTCCGTGTGTTTGTTGTCTTCTTTTCACTCCTTGGCCTTGAAGAGAAAGCACAAGCCGAAAATGTTTAGTTAGACCAAAGCTTTGTAAACAGTGAACTCTGAGATCACCACGACCATGCCATTAAAAATGTCATTATGTTTGAGAATATGCAGGAAGATAAAACTCTGTGAATAACTGTGATACTTCTAAATATTTTCACATAACCTGCTTTTTCTGCTCTCCTCAAGTCTTGTCTGAGGAGACGATTTACTGCATGGAGGCAAGTGGGCAACATGTCAAGCATTAGATGTGGTTTTGTTAAGAGCAGCCCACACTGAGTCAGGTCTGATTTTCTGCTGTTCTTCTGTAAGTGCAAGCGAGTATCACAAGGCAGATTTTTTGGCCATATTCCTTCTCCCTGTAGTACTACAATATGTTTTCAGGCATCATGACTTGTGCCATTCCAGGAGTAGCCCCTTGGGCCTTGTTTTATGTGGAGTCAGCGTGCTCGAGATCTACAGGGAACAGGGTTGAGCCTGTGTCTCTTTATAAGGGAAAGCAACGCAATTCCTACAGCTGGCCAGTTCCTGCACAAAGGCAGACAAACATGGTTGTACCCATTTTGAAATTGGGGAAAACAGGGCAGGACTTGTTCCACATAACCTCGAAAGATCCTGACTTACAAATCATAGCGTGGGCAATACACCTTTCTCCAAGGCACAGACGTAAGGGCGTTCTGTGCCTCTGGGTGTAGGAAGGGATTATTATAAGGGGACACGTACCTGGGATCGCAGAGGCTGGCCTCAGCGACCGCCCTACCAGTTTTGCCTTGTGTTTGCCTTTTTGTAACACTTCACCTTCCTTCCTCTCTCACCGAAACAGAGTGAAATCATACCAACATGGACACAGCAGATTAGTTTTACAAGGTTCCCACCAGTCTGACATTCATCAGCTTTCTAATCTAATAGTAACACAACACCATTTACAAGTCCAGTGAAGCAGCATGCTCCCAGCTCGAGCCCAAGGGCTGCAGGTTACATTGACACCGAAGTCCTGCGTTCTACTAGCCACTGACTGACTAACGTTATTTCTGACATCCCCAGGGCCTGGCAGCCGTCCATGCAAGGGTTAAAGGAAAGTTGTAGGCAACGGTTCTAAAAGACTTGGAAGAATCGCTGAATCTAAACCATTTCATAAAAGGCTCTCTGTCAGGCAGTAAAATATTTTTGATGGACTCTTATTTTATCATTACCCATGTAAGAAAAATGTATTGCAAGAATCCCAGCACAATTCAGGGAAGTAATCATTTGCAGATTTAGTAGGCATTCTCAATTGGCAAAAATGAAAGATTTATTGTAGGGATGATGAAACAAAGAGCAGTTGTGCAAACTTTACTGAGCTGAGGATTATAAGAACATGCTTTTTCCATTTCCCACTTTTAAATGCCTTGGATGCAGTTTCAAAGGAAAGATCAAGATCAATTATTTAACACTGCAGCTACACCCTACCTGAGTGTATGATCTCTCCACACACATGTTGTCTGTACACAACAATATAAGGAGCTTGAGGGAAGACACTGCTCTAGACCCCAAAAGCAGACTTTGAAATAAAACTCATATTGTTCCTCGATTCCACAACCAGCCCAGCAATGTAAATAGAGAAGTCAGACAGTGACAAATGTCTGTGATGTGAACGCACAGCTATTTGAAACGAACCCCTTTTGACTTTCCGAAACACAGAAAACACAGGTGTCTGTCAGATAGAACAGAAGGCACTGAATGCTCTGTAATGGCAACACTTTCTCTGAAAGCCACCTTAGTGCTGAATAAAGCCGCTGTCTTGGGTACTCTTACTCACACGAATAACACGCTGAAGTAGAAGGGACTTTCTGGTCAGCAAAGGCGCATTGTCTCACACCGACTTTAAGAAACTGGTAAAAGAGAAAATACCTTGACAAGGAGGTGGTCTCTTTCTTGCCTTCTTCATCAGGCACTCAATGTGTGACTTCAGGCACTTTGTGGCTGAGCCATTCTGGGCCGCAGTGTAAATTCAGGGATTCTTTACAATTACACCAGTGTAAACAGGGACAGAAAGTGCCAGAGCAACTTGTCATAATGCAACTGGGTCCGGAACTTGGGCACACGATTTGTCACCGAGTTTTCAGTGCACAGGAAATGCTGTAGGCAGACAAGCTTGAAAGAGCTTTGAGATTCTCAGCAGAAGAACTCTTAGAGATGCAAAGTAGCATTATGGATGGGTTACGTTATTGGCCTCACTACCTCACTGATTATTCACCTCACTGTGCTCGAGGGATTTATTTCATTGTATTTGTGCAGAAATGGAGATCTAAGGTCAAAATTTCCAGAAGCACTGATAAGATTTCAGTAACTCAGTTGCGCACTGTCCAGTTTGGCAGAAAGAGGACCTCACCTTCAGAGATGCCCTGTCAGAGCATGGCACCTCCAAAAGAAAGCTGTCCAAAACCAGAGCCTGCTTTTGAAAATCTTGCTCAGTGTGAGTTGTCAGGTGCCAGAAGGTCAAATTCTGATATATTTAGTTTAAAGAGCACATTACTTTTTTACTAGGCCCACTGGACTACTTACTAAACAAGTGAAGGTTTCAGAATCTGGCCCAGTGTGAAGTTGAAGCCAATACACACACCTCGTGCTGTGGAATGATGGCTTTTTATTTCTCATCCTATTGTTAAAGATTAACTGTTGCTGGTTTGTCCCAAAAGAACAAACAAACACATTTAGAACTGAGATCCAACTGCATAAATGACGGTATAAAGTTTTTAATGTGCACTAAATTCCTCTTTCTCCCCCGAGACTACACTATATGGCCCCTGTGCTGCCTGCAAATGCAGATTAACATTTTTACTGAATGACATATGTTTCACTAATACAGAGTATTAAAATGTATTAGCCTAATAAGAAACATTAATGAGTATATCACTGGCACAGGTTTTGAACAATATTTAATTTTACTGCTTTTTATTTCAACCAAGCCTTCTGCCAGGTGATTCAAACTATTTTTCCTTCTTGAGGTTAATCGTTGTTCAAAAACGCTAAATCACTGAGTTCAGAACAATTTCATGCCATTTTTAATAATCCCCACAGAACACATACACAGAAATAAAATAAAGCCAAGCACTTAACCACAAGAACACAATCACAAAGACCTTGCTTAAAGTTTTTGAACTTTTAAGCTCTTCACCTTCTCAATTACAAGATTAGCAGTATTCAGAGCAAAATTTTTTTTTACATGACATCTCGGGGAGGAAAAAATGTTATCTCACTGCTCCTAGGTATTACATTAGATAACTGCAGACTTCCTTCACGTCACTGAAGGCAATCTTCCTTCCCAGATCCTCTAGAGACAACTCACCCTGCCACAATGATGCTGGAGCCTGCAGAATTATAGTTTTAGGACCCAAAGGCTGGACACATCTTGGAGGTACTCTTGAGGGGTATTAGGACATTCCTACAGGAAGCAGGTAGTTCACAATTACATCTCCTGTCTGTAAAACATAGGATTAGAATGGAGAATGCATCTGACTAGTTGAGGGTGTATCACTCGATCTTAACTACTGTGCAGATTCATATAGTCAAACTGATGGATGATCTACTCCTGGACAGGACGCATAGTGAGAAAGAAATCTTGTCACACTTTGCGACATGGGAAATGGCGAGCTTCAGAAATCCTTAAGAGTTATTGCAAATCCAGTGCTTAAAGGCTGGAAATCCTTTCCCTTTCTGCATCTTCAGATGTGATTATTTGATAGAATTCATTGATCTGCATGGCAAAGAAAGTGATCTTGTGGTGCAGCTGGAATGAATTGGGAGTTAAGAAGCTGCTTGCAAGGTATTTTCAAAAGTGATGCCCCATGAGAGGTTTATAGGTCTTTGCTGAGACTGGGGTTTGAATAAATCTACATGTGGAGTATCATCCAGAGCCAGGCCACAGCAGAGCTGGAAATTAATTCTGAGTGTCTTAAAATGAGAAAGAATCGCTACTTACTGAGTTTTGTGTGGGACACAAGGCTAAAAACATGGTATCAAGATATCATTTTTGTGTGCAAACTGGGCAAAGGGAAGGGAAAGGAGCCTATCAGAAATTTTCCAAGAAGTCCTGGGAGACACGTCTAGAAGTTTGTCTGCCAGATATTGTAGGTCACAACTAATAAATTTCACTTTTCTAAGCTAGGCATGCTTTAACCTATAATATTTGACAAAGAACATGAATGACTTTGCTTGGCATGGAGTTCTGATACAACTACCTTTTCTGTGTGTCACAGCAGTGCCAAGCAGAACAGTCACTGTGGAGAACCAGTTTTAATACAAAAATGTTTCCTTCCTTTAAGATGTTCTCTGTCAATCAGATCATTGTCAGGTATTTTTCAAAAGCTCAGGGCATTTAGGATTTTGACAACTATTTGCTGCTTTGTAGGAAAGTGGATCTTTTTCCTTCTACTCAAATCATGTCACGGTTGGAATTGTGGTAAAAAAAAAATACGTATTTCAGTAGCCAAACCAAAACACTGAAGAATGAAGAGAAATGAGTCCAGGATGAGCTGAAATATAATTATCTGGGAGACTGTGCTAACAAAATAAAAACACTGAATAAATCAAATGGGGGCAGCTTTTAAACAACCAAGAAAAAGCATCTTTGTTTAACACGTTTTCATTCGGAAATGGAAAGTAAAAAAAGATAGGTTAAAATACAGCAACATTTCATTATTTCCAAAATAGTACACTGTTTAGAAAATGCCAATAGCAACAAAACCCTCCAGTTCTGTCCCCTGTCTCCCCATCATTTTGTTTTCCAAACTGGAGGTGACCCATACTCACTAATGCTTTTCTCACAGTTCTGTTTTGCAATGATACTGCTACTGGTTTGAAAAACTGGCATGGAATACCAAGTAAAATTTCTAATGCAGAACATGGAAATGAATATCCATCCCCATGTCACCAGGCTACCTGTTCCCTAAACTACTATCTATCTGCTTAGTCCTATCACCTTACCTTGAGTAAATACTAAGTATTATTAGAGGAAATTATGCACCACTGTGAGGACCATACTAGTGGTAATTAATGACTTTATATCCTATGGCAGTGAGTTTCACAGGATGAGTAGCTGCTATGTGGTGGTGATATTACTGTTACTATCCTTTGTTTCTTTCTTAAAAGACTGAATGAACAGCAGCATCTACACATGGTCTACAAATATGCCAGGAAAACTTCAGGATGATTATGTTCTAACCAGGTCCCAAATTACTTATCAAGTCAAATGAAATAAAACCTTGTGGAATCAAATGCTCTTGCAGGATAAAAAAGTATGTATTTCAAAGCCTCCTTCATTGAAGTTCTCTGCTATACCTCTACCTGCCATATTCCATTTACCAGATCTCTTCAATGTATGACATTTTTAAGGCACACAACTGAACTCAAAAACCTGTACAGGTTTTTGCATTTATACAAAAACCTTCATTTGGATTTATTTGGATTTATGCAAGAAAACCAAACCAAAAAAATGTCCCCGAGAGGATGCCAGCCAGACCTAACCCATACCAAACTGCTGGAAAGCAGCAAAAATGACAGCCAGCCCTCCTCGGTCAGAGCGGAAGTCCATCTGGCTCAGCATCCTACACTGTTTTCTATTAACCGCATAAAGTAGATGCACCTCACAGAATATCCTGAAGGTCAGCAATCCCAGGATCACACTGGGAAGCAGATAATCCCTCAGGGAAAACCCTGGCAGCTACTCCCTCTGCAGCTCAGCTCAAGAAGGCAGGTCTCGAGGCCCTGAAGGTCTACGCACCACTGCAGCTTACCACTGTGCTGTCCTTCCCGTCCTCATTACAAACTGCAGATTTGTACTTCTGTCCCACGGCACATGGGACAATCCCATCCACAGTGAAATCTGGGCCCAGTAATTTCTACAGCTTTTGCTCTGCAAGATCTGCTAGCGTGGAGCTCTCCTGTGAACAGAAGAGCTTTAATTCACAAACTGCCACTGATGTGACACAGTGCCAAGCCTAAAGCCATTTGCCAGCCTGCCCTCCCAGCTGCTGCATACTTAAACCCATTCGTGCTGTCGGGTAATCTGTAGTGGGTTTTGTAAGCAAACAAACATTGTATTTTCACAAAACCACTGAATTGCTGTCTGCTTCTCTAATCAGAGTGTTTTTAATGCTGCAGTTCCTTGACAGTATCGGGAAATGCCATCAAGACCTAATAAAAAAGGAGATCTCTGTTGAGGCAGCTTTGATAGAATGGAGTTTTCTGTTATTGACTTCAAAGGAACGAAAGTGAGGCTAACATTATTGTTGGGTTTTTAAAGCACTCCTTTGGCATCAGTGCATGACACCCTCCACTCCAAAAGCTGAAAATACTTTCCAGACTTCCACAGCATTCCCTCGAGTTAGGCATGGAAACTTCTTGTTTAGGTGAAATAACTCAAAAGCACATAAGCTGGTGCACACAGACCTATTTCCCCTGCAGATGGAAGCTTGTCCCTTAGACTACTCTGTAGATGTAGCCTGTAGCGATCTCATTACCATGCATTGCTAGACACATGCTCCCCACTGACCACAGACAGCATAACACTTGCTATCTCCTGCAAACACAGATTCCGCACTGGTTTCCATGGCAGCAGAAGCAATAATACTAATTGGCTTAATAGGCCCCTTTCTCCTGTAATCGTGATAACCAAGTTGCTGCCCATCAAGTGTTACAGATGTGGCTGAGCCTTTTGACGAAAGATTTCACAGGTTATGACACGCCAAACCACCTGCGTCAGAGAAGTACAGTAGAAATAACAGGAAGTTCAGCCAGACTGTTTTCTTCGGCATAATCTGTACAAAGATGTGTTTCACGGGTAAATTGCAATTGGTTAGTTTGTGCGATGTGGTGATTTGAACACAAGAACTGTGTTGGAATGCTGGAACTGCCGAAAGATGCCTTTAGGCAAGTTACTTATCTTCTCCATGTCTCCATTCCCCATGTTTAATGCAGTACCTATAGTGTCTCACCCTTACTAATTCAAAGGAACTGACTCCAAACAGCACAGGTGCTGAATTCCACTGTGTGGAATCCACAACACAGCACCTAAATCATTGCATCAAGACTACTCGCAAACTGAAGATGTTGCCTATATACAAGAAAAAAAGATTCTGCTTCAAAGTCTTAACTATCCAGGCAAGGACTCGATGTGACAGACAGGTCTAGAACATACTCAGGAGGCATTTGTTTCTTTCAATCACACGAACCAGGGACATTAACATTGGCTATTATCTCTGTCCAGCTCCTTTTCTGGAGCGTCATCACATCCGTCATGACACCCAATTTCTGTAAACACTAATTGCATATGTAGAAACGATGTAAAGATAAATATATTTTCCTTGATCATGTCTGTGGAGTCCCGCAACACAGGTTCCCTGAGCACATACACATGCAGTGATGGGAACTTAATTTTCAACTCTTTATGAAGCCACAAGAGTGCAAGAGGATAAACTAATAAGCCAAGTATGGATTTGTCCAAATCAAACCATTCTAGACAACTATATGAGCAGCTCTGTATTTACATTTGCAAGCAGAGGCTTAAGTTGAGGATGCAATATCTGGAGATCAGCAGGGTTCTACCCACCAAAGTATTAGAAGAACTGAAAGATGCAGCTATGAGAAACTTTTTTTTTTTTTAAATAAAAACCATTTAAGCTTGCTAATTTTTGCTGTCTCAGACAATCAAAATTCCAATTGTCTGGGACATCAAATCTAAAAAAGCATGAAATTAATCTTCAGAAGTTAAAGTCTTAAAGGCATTGCATCATTATTTTTGTTGGATATATTTTTGATTATAATGCAGATGAACCCCAAATTTAATAAAACTAAAATAACATGAGTTAAGTATGAAACATAACAGGATATTGCAAAGAGATTAGGTAGTTTCCTTTAGACTACTTGCAGAGCCCAAGGAAAAACCAAACTGAGGGACACAATGACGAGAAGGCACTGCTTAATTAGAGTATTTAACAGAATATGAAAACAGAATACTCATAGTACTGGTTTTGGCAATGAAACACAGTGAGCAGAACACGGACCTGCAACATCAGTAGTTCCCTACCCCAGATCCTGTTTTGCCTGTCAACTGTCTGTAGTAAAGAAAGAAACAGGCTAGCTAAATTTAAACCAGCTGTAACGATGAGAGTGTTAACAGCTGGACTGAAGGAAGCTTACCTCATGAAAGTATTGTGGAAACTGCTGTTGGAAAGATAATAAAAGGATTAACTGCAGTTTTAGTGAACCATTTACTTTTCAATCAAAATGTCTCATGTATTTCCTGTTCTCAAGTAGCCTGAATTCCAAAATTCCTTTGTCTATTACAGTACATAGTAGCAAAGCCTGTCATAAGAAATTAATAATTTTACACGGAAATGTACTTTCATGTACAAGGGCGGGGTGCTCCTTGCCATTAGCTTCTCCCAAGCAGTTCAATACCTAGTCAGTCAGTAATCTTACGGAGAGGAACAAAATCAAGGGCTTAAAAAGGAAGTACAATGGGTAATTGTGAACAGCGACAGAAAATCTCCACTACAAATACCAAGAGATGTAAAGTTACTTTAACAGAGCTACAGCAAAACCGAAACAAAATCTCAAGACCTCTACAGACGGAGAATGAATCGCCTTTTTAATTTGCAGGAATAACAGCACAATTCTTACCACATCAAAAGAAAAGCCATCATTTAAAATGACATGACATCACTGCATAATAAAACACTGTGCAGCAGCCCTTGTGTAAAGTGGAATGGAATTTGCTGGGCAAATAATACCCACTCGATATTAATAACTTCAAGGAGCTGTGTTGCAGCTTTGGATCTTGTCCCTGCTAGATCAAGGTCTTTCCCGGGTAGAAAACTGAATTTGTAAAGAAGACGTGTTTTTGATGTGCTCACTTGGATCCAGTTTTTCTCCACGCAGCTTTCCAGGCTGTCACATTTAATATACAGATACCTCTGCTGACAGCGGAAGGCTCTTGTTCTGGGAATAGGAGGGTTAACTGCAAGTGCAGTGTAAAGCTCCTAATTCTGATTGGGCCATTCCACGTACAGGAACAACTACAATATCTGCTCAAACAAAATAGATCTTTATGTATGTACATGCCCAGGCTATACACATGTGCCATGAAGGCTGGCGGCAACATCAGATGTGAAGGCTTTTCCAGCCTACTGACAATATTAAAACTGGAGCTGTTCTTTAATGCAGACGAACATAACTGAAAGTAGGAAGTGTTTTGCATTTGCTAAGATATTACATGATTTAACACCTCTGGTTTATCCAGTTTCCTGTAGGAACGGGAATGTAACATTAGAAATCTGCTATACAACACCTGTCAAACATGCATTTTGCAAAGAAAGGCAAAAGATCCCTCACCCACGGGAGTCTACTAAATCTTTAAGCATCATAGTAAAATTAATCAGGGATTCACATTTTAAGTATTTCTTTTAAAAAGTGTGAGATAAAAGTGGGAAGACGTCTGATCTCATTCCAGATGATAAACACACTGAAAACAAAAAGTAGACTGAAATAAAATTGATAAGCATGCTTTCACAGCTTACTTGCTTATACTTTTGTTTATGAAGAAGCAACTAACTTGCATTGTCCTTTGATGATTTATGACCAAATAGGACCTATGCACAGGAAGTTAAATTCCTTTTTGTACTTTTACAAATTGTGATCGGGCTATTTCTGGAAATGAGCAAGTCAGTTCTTTCTCACAAAAGTAAAAGAAACAGGTAAGTCTTGGAGCATTTTGATTTCACCTGGACAACATGATGGTGCTCCCTAAATATCTGCATTGTTTCCACTACTATTTTAGGGCATAGCCACTGAACAGTGCAGATGTTAAGATCAGGTTAACTGCTTACAGGGAAATTTTTCTCCATAAAACATTTTGAATACTATTTTTTTCCTTCTCCTTTCTATAACAATCGCAGACCAGCGAGCTTTCTTCTTGAACAGATGAAAGAGAGTAAGCTTTTTATATAAACATCCTTTCCAATTCCTCCATAGAAAGGTACATTTTACCACGGAAAAGTTTGGTTTGCTCTAACTTCCTTACAAGCATTCTCCATTATATCACTCTCTGATAGAAACAATAAAGCAAACATATAGTCAAAAATTCTGCCTATCAAGAACCCCAACCTGCTGCCATAACCACTGCCTTATCTGTGTGTGTGCATGTGCACACATGCACACGCGTGCGCATGTGGGTGTTATTTACAAATAAGACCTTCCAAATGTCACGGCCCAGTTTGGACGCCTGTGTCAAACTTGTTTTGCTTCATCTGTTCCAGTCAGAGTCTTATATCATTGTTGTTGCAAACATGTGGAAAGCTTAATGGAAGTCATTAACTTTTATTTTAGTTTGGCCATATTGTCATCATGGTGGGCAGATGCAGAGAGGGTGCTATTCCCAAGATCCTCTTTTTGGAACACTGATGTTGTTTACATCTTCTTGATCAGAAGCGAACAATGGTTTTTACTTATTTTTAAAGCTTTGTTTTGCAAATTAAAAAAACCCCTAACAACCTTTGAAAATGTAATTAAAGATACTCCTTTTATTCTTTTAACTGTTTAAAATCCCTAACAAGTTTCTTATTCTTTCCTAAACCAGTACTTGAAACTTCTGCACTCACAACTCTATGGCTTCTTGTTCAGCTGAAGGAATGAAAAGAATTTCATTAAATGTGTTTTATGTTTCTTGATTAAAAATGTCACCCCAGGCTCAGTGACTTTGTTTCACGTTAAATGACTGCTGCATGCTTTGATCATCACTTTATTAATGCTTTAACGAGTATTAAAAAAAAATAAAGCACTGTATTAAAAGTTAAGCTCTCATATAAGGAAACTGAATCCCTTTTCCAAGACCTACAGTATTTCTTACTCAAACATTTCCTTCTAGATCAGGTTTTTCTCAGTTCCCCATTAGCCTGCTGCAGACTTAAGTTACAAGAAAGCAATTACATTGCAATATGACTGAAGAGAGAGCGAGAAGAGAGCAGAGCAGTATGTTTCTATTCAAACAAATACACTCCAGACTTACCATGCACTTGTTTGGTTTTTCTCCAGAATGAACCCTCATATGAATCAGCAGTTTGTAACGAGCATTGAAGGGTTTATACCGGCGGACACAGCCTGCCCAAAAGCATGTGAAGTCCTCTCCTTTCCGCTGGTCAATGTGAGTCTTTTCTATGTGTCTGACGAGTTCATCTTGTTGGTCGTAAGTGGCACTGCAGTCGATCCACTGACAGACCTGTTTGCCATTGCTGAGGTCCTGTTCATCCCCGTCACTGGGCTGAAGGGACTTCGGAGACATAGAGGCATGTAAGTGAGGCAGCGTCCCTTGAGTCTGGCTTAGTTGCTGGTGTAGATGGTAAGGGGGAGGCAGCCCCTGATGATGTCGAAAAAGATCAGCAGTGGAGGAATAATCATCGGCTGGTTCTTGTTTTAAGAAACTCACCTTCTGGGTGCTGTGTGAGGTGTTTGGATGAGGCATGCTAGTACCATTCATCATAAGGCCGAGGCTTCCATTCTCCTCGACTTGCTGCATTTGTATCTGCTCACAGTCACCTCTGTCACATTCAGTGGAAATAGGTACAAGACATGCTGGAGGGGAGGGAACAGTGCCAGGGTTTCCAGGCTGAGAGCAAGACTGGGGCCGAGAGGATTTTTGAGCGTTGTGATGACTGATCTCCACAGGATGAGAGGAAATACCAGCTGAATTAGTTCGCAGTCCATTCACACAGGTGACCAGTGACGTCTGTGATGTGCGGATAATAGCTGTAATATCAATTCCTTCAGCTGAAGACGGCACAACAGAGATGCATCTCTTCTTCAGGTTGCTTGTTTGCAGCCTGGCCGAGTGCTGAGGGGTGCCAAGTGACAAAGGACCCAGGGACGAGCTATGTTCATTATTAAACAAGTAGGATGAAAGTGAATTTGTAAAGCTATTACTCATTAGGTCTATTTCGGAATGCAGACTACTGGAAGCTCTCAGCTCCATCTCCTCCGTAATCCTCCTGTGTGTGGAAGCCTCAGACAGAACTTTATAATCACTCGGGCATTCTTGTTTAATGTGCTGAGCGGGGTGACTTCCATTCAGGCATGGAGCAGCAGAATCTACTGAGTCTTGAAACCTGGGTGACCTGTAACACAGTGTTCATTAACTAACTACCACAGGATTTATGATTTTTGTACAAGACACAACACTTGTTAAGCCCTGAGGAATGGAAGCGCTTGCTCTCTGCTGAATGTTGCCTAACGTGGCAGTTACACCAAAAAAATCTGCAATGCTTCCTCTGCAACCCTTATTAAGGCAGCATCATTTTACACAGGATTAATTTTACACACTGGATTACACACAGAACAATCTTCCCTCCACTGCTGGGGCAGTTCATCCATCACTATCTAGGTTTTCAATGCATAATACAAAACAATAGCTGAGAATGAAGTTTGAGAGCTTTAGGCATTTCTGAATTATTCAAATATCGTCATTTTCCTCAGAGCACACTGGGAAAATGCCTTGGTGTTCTTGTTCACACGAATCAAAAAAGGCTACGTGGGCTTTGCTTACCTGTCAGAGAGAAGCTTTCCTTTGCTGAATTAAAAAAGGAGCACAATCAGTGGGGGGAAAAAGGAATACAAAGAAAGAATGGCTTGCTTGCAACCAGTGGTCCAGATTTGGTAAGAGTTTGACTATTTATTTCTAAAAGGTCTATGAAAGATAGCTCAGGAAAATTCACAACTGGTAAATTTAAACTGGCAGTCTGTGTATTCCCATTTCCATTTCTCTTGTTAAAGGCTACATGGGTCTGCAAAGCAAAAGAGAATTGTTCTGCAGAAGTGATTTTTAATCTTTTTTGATGCGTGCTGAATCCACCCACTCAGGAAGCAGAACCTGAGGAACAGTACATGGACATTTCAGAAAAACACTGCATTTAGGAAGTAGTTCCCCCCAACATTTTCTTCCAAGCAGTTAGCAATTGGTTTATGCCTTAAAATAAAACTTTTTATCTCAGCTATAAACATTTACTATGTGCTTTTTCTTAGGACCAGCAGGTGTTCCTTACGTATCCCCAAAGCAGGAGAGGGTTTAACCTATGGCTTCATCATGCAGCGATGTGCCAGACCAAGAAGAGGAAACAGAACACCTGTGTGCAGGAAAGCTGTACCTGAACTAACAAGCCCTCCAGAGAGGTGCTCCATGGCTCTTACACTGACATGGTCCACTTAAATGAATGGGTTTTTTTGATGCCAGAATGACAAAAGCTGAAGGAAACCTGCCTGTTTGGCAACTTGTGTGTAAGACAAACCTGACATATTTTAAAGCATGAAAAACATGCATAAGGTATTCTGGACATATACACACATTAAACTGCAATGCTGCTGAATAAACTGCATTTATTTTACAATTTAGATAATGTTATCACTATTATTTCCATTAATCCACCACTAGCATCAAGACAGGAAGCTGGGATGACTTCTAACACTTCCTTGGTAACAGCTCTCAAAGAACTACCAATTAGAAAAAACAAAGCAATAACAAAAAGCTTCAAAAACCACTTCCTTCCCATGAAATCAAGGTAGCCAAAAAAATGACACCTGCCTAAGGCACACAACTGTCAACACTGCACTCACTAGTGACGGGTTTCTAAGCTCCAACAGTTTGCAGTCAGTAGGGCTTGATATAAAAAACCCTTTCAGGGTCATGACAGAAGTGAAATTCCCCACCATTCATTGCTACAGAACAATCAGATCTTGCATTTACCACCAGAAGTTTAAAAAGATTATGTTTAAAAATTTTAGAGGTTTCCATAATCCATTAGTTATAATTTCTCCCTTTAGGTTTCCACAGTTGGTCTCAGGGTAAACTTAAAGCACCTGGTCCTGCAGATGGTAAACTTAAAAAAAAAATATAAAATAAAGTAACAAACCAAACAGTATTCATATGTTTTTTTTAACATTTAAGAACCATATGTCTGTAAAATATGTGGCATAAACATACGTAGAAACCTTTTACTGCTCTTATTCAGGAAAACCTGCCCTGCTTGCCTATAGCTTCACTGCTCAGTAAAACATGTGCTGTTTTACACTCATTCTGAGAAAGGTTTTACAGCATGCCACGCCAGGCACAATATTTCCTATTAGTTTCTTCTGTACAAGAACTCTTCTAAATAATTCAGTTTGTATCAGTTCAGTGGTCCCAAAGCCTCAGGCTAAAGTAAACACAACACATTTCTTACATCATCTAAAGCTCACCGAAGCCTTACATTTCAGCCTGTGATTATTGGTGTTGTATTATTAAGCCTTACGTAAAGCTCCCATCTTGTCAGAAATCCACGTGAGGAGTTCAAGCTGGAGTGGGTACAGAGTACTTGCACGAGGGATACAAACATCCCTGTCCTGAGAAACATTAGGCTCCCAAAACTCCCAGCAACATCAACCTGCACTTGCAGCACAAGATCCTACTCGGAGTCAGGACTGTATTGCTGTGATCCTGTAGCGCAGAATGCAAAGCACGCACCACAAAAAGGGGAGTTTTGAACCAAAAGGCAAGCTGGAACACCTTATTTCAAAAGATAGATGAATAGATGAAGGCACTGAATTCATGCTTTCTGTTGCCACAGCCGTGTCTTATCCATGCTCTGTCTACATGATGATAAGCACAAGCTGCTTGTGCAGATCAGAAGCAAGTCTTTTCTGGGAGCTCTAGTTTCTTCTGTAGCACCATATATTTAAATACATTATATAGCCTGTGTTAGTTAACTCTGCTGGGAGAAGCCGGCATTCTTTCAATTTCCTGATGTTTGAGTGCTGGGGTACTTAAGGTTGCACTAATGCAAACTTTCTGTACTCCTGACATGATCTTGCCATCACTGTTCCTGAGAAAGCCCTTCTCATTCCTCCCAGTCCTGGGGGGAGAAGGGGCAACGAAGCAAAACTGGTGTGAGAGAGACAAGGTGTCTGGCAATCAGCTTGCTGGGTGACCCCTCTTATACTCATATTTGCTCCTGTAATGGCATCTTACTGTTACAGCCAGGGATCAGGTTCCAGGGCTGGTACACACAGAAAGTGCTGGCCATAAGGATTTCATAATCTCTGCACTGCAGTGAAATACAAACGCATACAGAACAAACAGGATAGCAGGGCAGCGTGGAGAGTGCTCTGTGGACACGTGGATCAGCATGAGCAGCACTGGAGGGCTTCCAGATGAGCAATTCTGGAAGGGAGTGGGGTCAGCAGGAGAATATACCTCACAAACCTCTCTTCATAGAAAGCATCCATGCACAAGGGACAGACAGTCTGAGGCAACAGAATTGCCGCTTAAGCACATGAAAGCTGAGTGCAGGGCCTTCAGAGTGACAGGAGCCTCTCAGAGGATACTAAGGCAGCGTTCCCAGAGTCTCCCTTCCATGGTAATTGGAGCCAGAGTACAAGGCAAGGAGCACCATGCCAGAAGTACTCCAGCTCCCAATGGCCCTCAAAGGAAGAGATGGCTGTATCTGAATCTCCAGATTATTTACAAAACAAATGTGCCTTCAACTGCCACTGTAAATGTGCAATCAGTGATAACTGACTGTTAAGAAGGTGGAGGGGATTGTTCTGCTGCACATCCAGGGACCCTTTGCAACATTATCTGACTGCTCTTCCCCAGATTTTATATGCCGAGCACTGAGCACAGTGTGGACGCGTTTGCCATGTCTGATAGCAGATTATTTGACAAAAGGCCAACATCAGCTGTGTGCTGACTCCAGTTGTGGTAAGGATGGTATTAGGACTTTTCCAGTCCCATGCACACTGCGTTCACAGATAGCATGTAGCAGCAATTATGTTGCACAACTTAAAAGTTATTAACTGAGTAGGGAAAACGGACCAAGAAGAGGGATTGTCATTCTTGGACTAAGGCAGTCATCCCTCGAATGTTTCTGAGAGGAAAGTGATTCAGGGAGAAGCTGAAGTGGATAACAAGTTTCAGTACACTGAGGGGAAAAAAGGGCAAAGCCAATCATAACCCCAAATTCTGAGGGAGATTTTGGATTGCTAGGGTAGGTGCTCTCCAGTTTGTTTGGGTTTTCCTTGGACATTGCTTACCAAGAAATGAAGAGTGGTTCAAAACTCAACCCAGAGAGGTTGACTGAATCTCCTTTTATTTCTGTTCTGGTCACTAGAGCTGGACAGACCACCCAAACAGAGTTTGCCCTCACTTCTCTGTGCGTTCTCACTTATCTCTCACTTATCTGTCCGTTCCAGCCCTATTTCTCTCATGTATTTTGATTCTTATGTAATGAAGGCTGAAATCTGAGGAGTTACAGACCACCCTTGGCTTCCATTGACTTCACTGGAACCTGATGGGCATTCACTCCCATTTCAGTTACCTTCTCTTGTTTCCAGATCTTCACGGAAAGACCATGTTTTCTGTTACCTGCTTGTCAAGAACCTTTAGCTTCACAAACATGACAAACAGAAATCGTCCCAGCTGCTATCCACCTTGTCTCACATGCCAAGATTTTGGCTCTGTATGATTTGTCTCATGAGTGCCGCAGTGATAAAATTAGACACTGTGTTTATGAGGTCCAGAGAGCAGAGCTGGGCACTGGCTTTACGTTGTGAATCCCACGCATACAGAAGTAGCATTAGCCAGGAGAACATACAAGCAGAGCATGACCAGTGGGACACACAAACAACCCGTGAAGGAATGGAAGGGTCCTTCAAGATATTCTCCAAACATTTCCAAACTGTTGCTTAGAAGCATGGGAGCCTCAAGGCTTTAGACCATGCTACAAAGCAAAGGGGAAGGAATCAGGCCTGTCACCTGCTATTTTCTCATGTTATACAGCAGACAATCCTTTATGTTCTGGGAATCCTCTTCCAAAAAGGAGCTGGAAGGGGTTCCTATTTCAGAGGGTGGGTACTGTGATGCCCCGTATGCAGACATCTGTCATTTCCTCATTACAGAGTTTACAAAAAGGTTCAAAAAGATCTAAGCAGAGTGCTCTCTTCCTCCTTTTGTTTGCTCCTGCCCTAATTATCTTTGTTTCATAATTATCTTCACTGACAGAATAAAAAAAGGTTGAAAACTGTCAGTCCCACACTGAGCCATAAAGAAGCTAGGAGGGAGCAGACTCACATCCAGCTGCAATGGCATCTACAAATCTTCATAGCAATAGCACAATATTTTGTTATGTGCCATGGATATTATTTGTCCTTTTCAAACAAACAAACAAACAAACAAAAAGCTCTTTCCACTTGCTTGCCATATTGCTGTGCCTCCTCCTCCTGAGAACACAGATGTTCTTACTCCACCAGTAAATGGAAAAGGAGAAACAAGACATAAATATGTACAATAAAATCAAAACATTAGGATTTCCAAGAGCAAGCTATATGCCCTTTTTCCTCTTGCTGTGATGATGGAAATTCTGGCTTGATAATTCCATGCACAGAATGCCAATTATTTCAAGTATCTAAGATAAAGTCTGCGACTTTTTTTAGGTTTTTCTTTTCTACAGCTCTTCAAAAAGGTCAAGATTATTCCATATTACATCCCCTGCCAAAAAGCAGAGTAATTAGAATAGATGGACAGATTTTAATTTGTAGCAGGATTCTATTCACAATGGATGTCTGTTTAGGGTACTTGTTTAAAATCTGGTAATGTTAAATTTGTAACAACAACAAAAAAATAATGGAGCTCTGTGTTTTCATATAATTAATTTATAGCAAATGTTTAAATAGAGATTCTGTTCATAGCATATCCAACTACAGTGAATATATCAAAACCAGAGACCAAATTTTCACATTAAGGCCTTAAAAGCAAATACCAAGGATGTGGCTGTATGGGAACATTGAAAATACTTCATTAAAGGAAATGCTGTAGAAATAAAAGTGGCATTGGCTTCCTGTAGGTTTGATGGTGGCATGCCAAATTGCCACATGGGAGACATTGATTTGGGAGCAAGTATCATCCCTGCCTTCCAGGCTGCAATTTGGAAACAACACGGCATTGGGGTGGAGGTACAGAGGAGAGAAGTCTGACCCTACTTAAGCCCCTAGCAAAACCCTCATTGACTTCTGAGCATGCTGGAAGAGTGCCCACAGAGAAGGGGGCTGTGGCTGCATAGACAGCGACTCCTCTTGGCACTGCCTTGGACAGTTGTTTGTGCACACATGCGTGACCCTGCAGTATGAACCTCCAAACGAGCAGTGCAGTTAAATCAGCATCCAAAGGCCTTCCAAACAAAGCAAAAGCCAAAAATACTCTTCCAAATGTAGCACCCACGGATGCTACTGGGAAATAGTTCCAACAGAGAAGCACTCCAGAGGAGCAAAGTGCATCAACCGATAAAACAGTGATACCTTATATCCGAGTGTGCCAAGTTCAGCTGCCCAACGTGAAGCAGTCTCTCACAGGACAGGGGGTGGTCTCGCATAAGAGAGTTTCCTGTGTGGATGAACAGACCTTGTCTGCAGACAGGAACTGAGCTACTTGTCATCTCCATGTCCATCATGTTCTTCTTCTCAGAGATCAAATTACAGTGATTGTAGCCACCGTTCACTATAATAAATAAATAAATAAACAAACAAACAAATAAATAAATAAATGCATCATAAGCCTTTGACTAGAACCCTCTACACTAACTACTACTTTGTACACTCATTTGGGATCTTCTTGCAAAACTCTTACAAATGACATGGCAGTGGAAATGGAAGGTTTCACAAGGAAGAAAAAAATTAATTACAAAGGCATTTGGATGTGTGAACTATCAGTGGTTTCTTTTTCTTTATAAGTTTTGTGCCTATATCACACTTCATAATCTAACTCAAAAAACCCTGATAGATTCCTTTCTTCCTGTATATTTTTACCGTGGAGTCTTGCCTGTGATAGATTTCATAGAAGAACTTTTCAGAGACCCTTTATTTTCAGAGAGTAAGAGTTACTCTCTGAAAACAGCAACATAATGTCAAGCTTTTCTTTGCAGTCAATTATGTCTGTGATTATGACTTTAGATAGGCACATTTCTACTCTACTGTCAGGTCAACAATGTGAAAAAAATGTAACTAATTTTGTTTCGATGTACAGATTTAACTGTATTTTCCAAGTAAGCTACTATTATAAATGCTAATAATAATATATTCTGCTCTGCTGAATATTACATTTTACCAGACTAGAGCTTTAGCAATATTCTCCAGATAATCTAGCTAAAAAGAGAGGACAAAGGGGGAACTGAGAATTTAGATTGCGTCGGTCAAATGCTAGCAATTCCATTTAACTTAAAGCATATTACTTGGGTTCTTTACTCCTAGTGAACTAGTCAAATACTCACATAATATCTAAAGTATAAAAGTACTAAAAGCGTAAATTAAGGTATAAAGTATAGAAGTACTATCTGTATAAAAGTATTTGTAAGATACTTAGCCTTCAGAGGCTAGTGAAAAAAGTCACAATAGCCATTTACCATCATTGTCACTATAGTATACGAATCATGCCTTTAAAATAATAGATCTGCCTCTAATCTGTTGGGGTTTTTTTCATGGAGACAAAATGTAATGGTGTCAGATACTAATGAAAAGCATATTTCTCTATTCTCAATATTCTCATTTTATAGAGTCCAGAAAGTAACTCCTTCACCATTGTACCCAGCACAAGGTGTTGGGTACTACAGAGCTGGACTGCATCGTGGTTAGTCTGTTCTCTACTGAGGCACTGGGTGTTGCATCCTGGAGAAGAAAACAAATTCTATGGGTAAAGGAACAGAAAAGATAAAGCCTGTGCTCAGTTTCATGCAAATCACAGATTCTCACAAGCATCAAGATTCGTCCTTTACTGTGGTGTTACAAGGCACGATTCATCTCATCATAGTTTTGCTGTCTCTGAGTTTTACCCAGACAATGCCTACGTCATTCAGCCATCCTGAAATGGGTGTCTAAGATGGGCCCAGGCAACTCCAGGACATGCTTGACTATAGAAGGTTTCTAAGCTTACACCGAGTACCTGACTTTCAGACAGGTGAATATATGCATGAAATTAATCCCTCTGAGTACCCACAGGACTTCTACATATCATCACGGATAACCTGCTTTACACTGCTCTTTGGTCTGGTCCTTCTTCTACTGAAACTCCCATTGGACCGGCCACTGACAGCACAAATTCTACCATTTCAACACCATAGGTTGTGGTATTATTCAGAATAGGTATATATTGATAGAGAATCATAGAATAGTATGGAACTGGTCTTTCTGCATCCTTCTTCCTAAGACCCCTTTACATATTGAAAGGCCAAAGGAGGTCTCCCTGGAGCTTTCTCTTCTCCAGGCTGAACAACCCCAACACTCTCTGCCTTTCTTCATAGGAGAGGTGTTCCAGCCCTCTGATTATTTTCATAGTTCTAACAGGTCCAAGTGCTTCTTGTACTGGAGGTCCCAGAGCTGGACACAGCACTCCAGGTGGGGTCTCACCAGAGCAGAGTAGAGGAGGCAAATCGTCTCCCTTGAACACACTTAATCTGGCGCAGCCCAGGACATGGTTGGCCTTCTGAGCTGCAGGAGCATGTTGCCGGCTCTTGCCCAGCTTTTCATCCACCAGTACCCCCAAGTCCTTCTCCACAGGGCTGTTCTCAATCAATTCATCACTCAATCTGTGCTGAGTTTTACAACTGTATTATATAGATATAACAACACATAATTAAGCAGATATCACAGTATCTTGTTAATGATACTTTCATGATATAAGGGTAAGTAAAATTGTACTCATGAAGTTCTACAGTCACTGCAGTTTTATTACATCGTTTATGAAGTTCCAACCAGAGATTTGTTTACTGTAGTCAGTCACTGCTCCAGCACAGCTCCTCAGACCTAAGGTACCCTTAACATACCTGAAGCCCCACTTCCTTTTATGGACAGCTGCTAATTCTACAGCAAACGAAAGGCAAGTGAGAGAGCTTGAGCTGCCATGGTCCCCTGTAATTACAGTCAATGAATGCTCTGAAAGCAATGAGAATAGCATTCAGGCTTTTGGTGAGTATAAATGAGAAGAAACAGGTGACTAGGGAAAGCAGAAAAGTCTCTGGTAACTGGAGAATTTGTAAAAGGGATCACAGCACAAAAGTCCATTCTCCTCCACTGGCTGGGCTCCACAGCCTCCCCATCATGCTTCACAGCACCATTGTTACAGGGAAGACCATGGCAGATGAAGACATAGTCCAGGCAAGCATCCAGATCCAGAGAAGAGTGGGTACATGTGACACCCAAATTACAAGTCTCACGAGACATTATTGTTGCATTTCCAGAATAGAATTCCCTGTTTGCAGTGAAAAGTTTTCAGTGTTTGGCTGATATATTACATTTCTTGACCATTTATTATTTGATTTGTATTTTTTTGGTAAGTCAGAATCTTTAAAATTGGAAAAACAATACCAGATTTTCCCCACCAAGCTCCATCACAATACCAAGGCATGTGATAAGATTTACAAAGTACAGGCCAGCATTATTTTATAGAATCACAGAATCATTTGGTTGGAAAAAACCTTAAAGATTTTATATAAACAAAAAGCCCACAAAAGATTTTTAGGAATGCTACATGAGATTTTAAAGAGAAACCAATTTGTTTTTAAACTATACAAAACAGGTCATTAGCCTTCTTCATAGTATTTCATATGTATGTTCCAGCCATTTCAGATTTCTATTCAGAGACTCAAATTCACAGACACTCTGCAACTGATCTGAATGACTCTGAAGAGACTAAGAAGCTGTACAGAAATGTAGCATCTTTTGGCCTGTGCAGGGCAGTCAGTTGGTTTTGGTGGGTTCAGACATAGGCATTTCAGGAGATCGCTTTGGATGTCTTTCAGCTTATCGTGGGTGTTTGTCACCATTAACTCTGACATAAATTATGATCATATCCTCTGGAGTCCACAGCTCCATCAGGCTTTATTCCGTTCCTATTCTGGCTTTATCCCACTTCAGGGGATTTATTATCTCACTTCAGGGGTATTATCTACCTTAGCAAGACTGAATAATCAGACTGGTGGATGTTAATTTGCATACATGAATCACATTTAAAGGGTATCTAAATACACTGTTGAACACTGCTAAAATAACCTCTATGCACTTTTAAAGGCCAGCCCCCCCAAAGAAATCCATCACACCTACAATATTCAGTTCACGGCTCCTCATTTTTTCCATCAGCAATGTTACCTGGAATATATTCAAGATGCATCTTCCCTCCAAAATATTGTGGATTCTTTTAAAATGTTCTGGATTTATATTAGTCCTGTCATAAAAACATTTTCTTCCTTTCTTTCCCCAGATGATACAAGTCTGAAATTCATTTGGGCTTTCTAAATATGCATTTTTTCTATTTTACCATGTTCTCAAAACATAGAAACTTGAAGCTTCCACTCAAAAGTTTGGTAATACCAACCGTAGCACACATGGATACCTATTTGGGTGAAGATGGAGATTTCCTAGAATAACATGAACATTATCCCTGCACTGTCAAAAATTATCTTCTCTTGCAGCTGTCAAATCAGAAAACACATTTTCTCTCTGCAAAGGAACAGAATGCTTAGGCTAAATCCATTAAATTACATGTTTCAGCCAATCCACCACACATCTGCTTTCGCCAAGTACCTCATGGATTTAACAAGAGCTAGAAGTTTCTTTCACAAGAGTGCCTTGAGTGAAGTCGCACTTGCATCAAAGCCCTCTGAAATGTGCCTGCCACATGGGAGTTGGAAAAATGACGGACAAGGAACACCACCAGTGGCTCACTTGGGTGTCTTCCCCCATAGCAACTAAAAGAAGAACTGAGAGATTGTGTCTGGACACAGACAACCCGAGTCTATGTTCAACTGCTCAAGCACATGCGAAAGCGAATTCATCGCCTCTGAAAAAATGGGGAAAAAAGTCTGTTTTACACCTCTGTAACTGAGAACAGAATATGGCCCTTTGAGAACTGGGTTAATATTGTTTTATACAATATTAATATCACTGGCTGGCATACACAAGATTTAAGCGTTTTCCAGGCCTGGAACTAGATCTCTTCTTTCACTGGTATCGGGGGGCCTTTAACCTACATTCTGGAACTTACCAATAACAGATGAAAAGAGCACATACTCCCTGCCTTACACCTGAGGGTTCACCCTGCTTTCAGCTGAACCACAGCTATTTCATAAATCCATACAAAAAACTAATCCTTATTTACAAAGAGTAAATCTAATGAAAGCAGAATGATTTCCAGAAGGATCTCAGGGAAGTGGAATCCATCAAGGTAACTGTTGTCTTTCTCTTTCTGTCCTGCAGTTTTGATTTATATCTTTACATTTAAATGCTCGCAAAGGGAACGGAAGAGGTTCATACAGTAGTGTGCAAAGGCTGCAATCAGGCAATTCCTTCCATATGAGTAATCAAGCTAGTTCAATTTTGGATATCTTGCTTCTTTCATTCTGGGGTAAATGACTTTGGGGGAGTTTTTTCTTGATTTATGCCAGATTAAGTCATGTGATACCCTCCAGGACTCCCGTTCTTGGCAGGCCCCGGCTGCCCCGTGCCCGGGTCTGTGATGTCCGGAGGTAGAGCAGCGACTCTTTCATGGGCACCCCCTTGCCGTGGAGAAGGAGCTTGCATGTCCTTGTGAGGTTGAGAGCTGTGCTGGTGGTGGCATGTGCCTCCGGTGGGGTCTCCCAAGCCAGACGGATCTCAACTGAAGGGTCAGACAAGTGTATCCACAGGCAGGATGGGCTCAATAGCCTTCGGGCAACCATCCTGGGAGAAGGACAACTCTGACTCCAAACCCGGGCAGATGGAGCTTGTTTAGCCTTGTAAGGCATCCGTCATCTAAGAGAAGGACACTCTAACCAAACCTATGACCCGAGGACTTCGCTGTCACCATCCAAGCTCGCTAGGCCCTGGCAGATGAACCTCAGGTGTAAAGGGTGGAGCCAGTTCCGCGCACGCTGCGCCTCACCTAAAAAATCCACCGCGCAGGCCCGGAGGGTGCACTCATTGCCTGCAGTGAGCGTGGGAAAAGCCCTTCCCAGATCTTCCTTCACAAAGCCAAGCCATGATGATGATGATGAAGTCATGTGAGAATTGGTCCCATTGACTGTGATGGGTCTACACACCTGAGGAAGGACCAACTGTTCACGCATCTGTAGAATCTGGCTTAAGTTTCTTGCTAAGAGTAAATTATCCTAGAGGGAAACAGAGCACCTCCTCAGGGAAACCTGTCTGCGTAACAATGAGATCAACATTTAAAACTACCCTACTAAAGGGCAATAGGTCTCTTTCTTCCCCGGGGAACATCTTGTTTACCACTCAGAAAGGCTTTGCTCTTACTGATAAAATTAGCTATTAAGGCTGTAGATAGATAAGAGGAAGAACTTACCAAAAGGGTAGTTACTCCACAATAAACACATGCTGCAGTGCTTTGGAGTTTACCTAATTAAGGCCAATGAACAAATAGCTGCAACGATGTATAATTGAAATGACTCACACTCGAAATGGAGATAGATTTGAAATACTTGCCTAACATACTTAAGATATCCCCAGAGCTTTGTGGGTTTTGCGGAGAAGACCAAACTAGGTCATTTGCTTTTTTTCTTACTGCTTCATGCTCTTTAATTACTTCTTTTTTTAAAAAAAAAAATTGCCATTCTTGGTTTTGTTTGGATGCGATGTCCAAAATTTACCACGACAACACTGAGAAATGGAACGCTGTTACTGGCAGCCAGATGAGTCACGTGAGACGAGTGAAAGACCAAACAGTACCAGATTTTCTCAAACAAGTGAAAATCATGCTGGAAGAGGCCATCAAAGCCCTCCACTGAGAGAAAATTATTAACTCAAAAGGTGCCAACACAGAAAACCATGTATCATAGGGGAGGTACTGAAGCCATACTCAACAACCCATCCCACAGAACCAGCACTGAATAATCTCCACTACTGTAGGGCTGGAGTGACTGCAACAACCCCTACACAGTCAGCAATTTAAGAGCATCAAGAGAGACGCACAGCACTATGCTGACTGCTTGAAGGCTCCAATGAATGAACTGAGCACTTCAAAACAGAATTTTCAAAATGATTCATGACCATACAGCACTTTAGTCATTTTCAACAAGAACAACAAAATCAACACTTTCCCAAAGGTTTTCAAGCCTGTTTTACCATTCTCTGAATGTGAATGGGGGGGCTTGTCTTAATCCCACACACCAAGCCTGAGGGACAGAACAACTGCATAAAGGTCAGAAAATAGCTGTTCTTACACCTCCTACAAGGCAAGTCCAACTGCGTGATCATGGAGACAGTGTCCTACGCCTTGTGAAAAAATGTGGTTCCTCTTTCAGTTTCACTGAACCACTATTAGAAGCGATATGAGTTTGGGTCTAATTTTTTCTATTATGGACACAGCTCAAGAGAAGGAAAAACATGTTCGAAGCAGCCTGGTGTGATTAGCCATGTATGACATTACAGCCTTAAGCAGACCTTCCCCAAATGCAGTATTGTTATTTTCACTTTGATCTTCATGCTCATGACAAGATATCCTAAACATGGACTTCCACATCTTGGTCTGGAGACCCAAAACAGGGAAGGCTGAGATCTTTTACTGACATCTCTGCAGTTATTTGTGCAGTCTGGTACACACCAAACCCCTAGGCATTTGGGCTTCTCACCACTTGAAAGAGAAAAGTTCTGCACTTTAAAGACACCTTTGCAATAATTTCTAGTTCCATGCAAGACTTCCAATCACACCTGACTATGAAAGATTACCTTTTTGTAATCACACAAACACGATGTGGTCCTAGATTGTCTGACATGACTTGTTACGTAGGTAAATGTATATTCTCACAAAGCTTTGAAAGCTATTGTTTTATTACAGCAAAGTTTTGCCCTGTGTATTTTTGCAAGTTCTCTCTGTTTTGATTTAATCTCTGTATGATATCAATACTGGGCTCAACTAATTGAGTAGAATATTCTACTCAATTCCTGGAGTAGAAGGAGGCAAGAAACCCCTTAGAGCTGAATAGCCCCAGAGCAGCGTGTTAAGGTGCAGAATTCCTTCCTTGTTCCATGAATTATCTGAGTTTTCTGCGATGCACAGGTAGCAAATGCAGAATCTGAACACGGTCCTGAGGAAACTACATAGAGAGCGACAATCAAACAAAGTCGGTGTAACATGGAGGAGTTACTAAAAATGTTCCAGTATAGTTGTGCAGTTCTTTAAGCCTTCTGGGCAGCCCATGGGGTCAAGCATATTGACTTTCAACGCAATCACTTATCACACACAGCTCCTTTAGATCATTTAGACCAGCAAAGGCAAGCAACAACTCTTTCTTCAAGGCATCAAGAGAAGAGATCTCTGAGTCTCTTTTGTTGCTGTTTGTCCTCACTCAAGGACTGAAGTGGTTAACAGTAGCTGAATTTTCACCATTTCTGTGGCATGCAAAAGCTCGTATCTCAAAGATGAACAAAGCAGCTCACACCGCATTCCCTGGAGCTCTGTATCAGTTACAATCTGTTCACATCTTAAGACCTGTTTCATACAGCTGGTAGAGACTTCACTTCTCCTTTTTGTAATGCTTGTACTCTATCTTAATAAAAACACAGTGAGTGAGAGCCAAAAGATTCTTTATTACAGAGCAGACCGTGTTGTACAGTGAGAGCCAGGCAAAGAATCAAACTGTCGTACACTGGTGTATCAGAACAGAGGTGACAGACCCTCTACCTATTGGAAAATAGACAGAAGTGACAGGAATCTATACAAGATTAGGGTTAAAACCAGCAGCATTCAGTAAGTTTAGAATAAAAAAAGAAGGAACTCTTTCCAAGTTTTTTTGAACCATCCTATAATAGAAATACTTATTTTTTTACTTTCACATTGATGTATGAGTGAAGACAGAAGGGCTAAGAAAACCCTTGTAAACTAAAACAACCCAGCTAGTGAAATAAATTGTGGAATATCAATCTTAAAAACTTGTGAAAGATAAATATAACCCATGTGTGTCTTTCTAGTAGATTCTGGACCCTAAGTGTTGGCTACATCTATATTTGTTATTTCATGTTCAATTTATTTTTAAAACAAGTTATTTGGATTGCATTTTATTTCTGTTCTGTGGAACTTCTTTTTGCAGACTACACATGGTATTTTTAAAGAATGAATGAGTAGGGTTGGTATTACTGAATAAAGAAGCGTGGTTAATTTTATATCAGACTGACTGGAAACAATTTGAAAATATTTCAGTAGTTTAGAGATCTGTAACCTTTTCACCTTTGAGCATATGGATAGATACGGCTCCTGTATCTGACTTTTTCTTGATATTTTAAAGATAATCTGGGAGTCCAACAAACAAGTGAAGAACACGGTAACAATACCTTACATCTTTCATGGCTAAAATGGCTTTCAATGTTCTGTAGTTTAGATTTCCAGCAGAGACCTTCATAGCACTTTCTGAAGATAGTGAGCATGGCTGAGATTCAGGAAAACACACACTATGTGCTCAGGTTCCAGAGACTTCACAGCCTTAGTGGATGTTCTGAGACAGGCTCTAGATGTGTAAGATTATAACCATTTTAGGCAACAGGGAACTGATTGTCAGAGAAGTAAACGTCTACTATCACAAGGAGTCTTTCACTGCACTCTAGTTTGGAACGCAGCATTCTTGGCATCCTATTTGGATCTCAGACCTCTAAATTATGCCTCTAAACAGAGCTGAGAGCAGACTGAAAATGACCATTGCCCTCTTTCGTGGCAATCAGGACAAAACCTTCTGCAGCCTGATAAAACATGTGTCTTGTCATTACATTCATAGTTGTAGTCTCCTCGGCTTGGAATCACCTTTAGCCTGTTGCCAGGCAATATGAAAAATATTGTTCTCAGCACATCTGGCCTTTTTTGTGGTCAGTTAAACTTCCTCACAGCTTGGATTTTAGTAACAGGGGGAAAAGACATTAAACGAAATGTTTTAGGATAATATTAAGCTCAACAAACATTATTTTAATTAAAAGGAAATCCTAAAACTCTCCTAATGGGCACCTGGAGAATACAAGCTCAATGTAATTAAATGTGATGTATTTTTCTTTTTTAAGAAGACTGTGTTTGGAATAGGTTTAATTCTCAGGACTTATGATAGGTAGGATGTATAGTTATGATTCTCCTTGTCCTGTCAAACATAGGAGAACAGAGGAGCCTCTGCCACCTTGTGAGTAAATATCCTCACAGGAGATGCAAATGGGGCCAGTGGTTGGTCCCATTCTCCTTTCCAGCTTCTCCACTCATCTTCATTTCCCCTTCATTTCTAAGCTCGGTTTGAAACCCTCTCTTCCACCGCCATCTTTAACCCTGTCTAACCTCTGCCTCACCTTCCAGTACACATTCCAGGATGCCATAGATGCAAGACTGCTGCTACACTGTACAAAGCTAGCCCTAGTAAACCCATTGTCCTTTTCATATGCGCAGTTTTTAACTGCAGATGAACCTGTTCACACTGCCCAGGCACCAGACAACTGAATTTTTCAATGCAAGCAACATACATAACCACAGAACCTGCTGTTGGTCTACCTGGTTTAAACTCCCTGTTCTCACGTATGAGACTGATGAACAGGTTGTGCTCCCAGAAACGAGATGAAACAGGATGAATCTATCCACACCTCTTGAATAAATGCCATTGTGCATATTGGTGTAAGGTGTAAGACAACTCTACACCATTTAGCATTCTCTACCCACTCACCTGCCTTGTCCCCTTTGGATTGCCTTTTTTATGGCTCTAAATAGACACAATCAGGATTTTCACTGCAGCCTGTAGTTAGATGAGACCTGTAGGTTAAAAGAACTCCAGAGTGACTCTTTCAAGACAGAAGATCACACATTTTGTGATGAGGGTACTTGAATTGTTCCTATTGTAAACATGTTTTCATCATCGATTACATGATTCCATTGAGAAGACAGGATCTTCCTGTACATGCACGGGTTGAGAAAATCTATTCCTTTTGTGTTTTTTCCTTCAATTCACTGATAGCTGGAGTATACCTACTATGAACTGCACGGGGGTTATTGCTTTCCCATTAACTTATTAAACCCTGAACTTTTAAACTCCCAGATCTCCATCCCCCTGTATTTTACTTAGTCATTTAGTCTCTCTTTTCCAAGGAAGTTCTAGCCAGCAGACCATGTAAAGACTCCACAGGGGTCTATGCTTTCCCAAACATCTGAAACACAAGGATGTGCAGAAACTGAACTCTGGGGTTTTGCCATATGGCACCTTGCACGTGTCTTGTGTAAACGTATATATCTATGTCCCAAGAAGGCATTTTATGTCTGCCTGGCTCAGCAGTACTTCACATATATTAAAAAGGAAAAAACCCACCACCCATACTTAAAACATAGCACAAAAAGAAATGTTTTCCATCAAGATATTAGGCTCAAAGATTTAGAAGCCTGGAAGTGTGTCACTAAGTCAGAAAAAGCCATAGAAGCTAACTGCTACAAAGACAGACAACTGCAGATCACAGGCTTATGTAGAAACAGTAAACTTTAAACAAAGGGAGAAGCTAGTAACTAAAAATCATTTTGTTCTTTTCAGTGCAAGCTAGAAGGAGGAAAAGGTCTGGTGGGATGTGGATGCAAAACATCTAATCTTAAGGATCTAATTCTGATGTATATATTGGGAAACCAGTCTACTCATAGTCAAAGGAGACAGAAAACGACTCATAATAGGAATCAAAATGCACTGGGAGTGTAGGGAGAACTTTCCATGTTGTTATGTGATGGGAATGCTCCAACATGTAAAGGGAAGACAAAGCAGGGGAGCTAGTAAACCTGCACTGCACACCAGCTTCCAGCTATGGGTTGTCTTCCATTTGCTGGCCCTCCAAAAAGTGCAAATTAAGCTCCTTTCCTATGAGGGGCTTCATGAGTCTCTCCTCTCTATTGATATCTTCACTCCAAGCTCACTTGTTATAGGAGTTTCTTCCAGACAGTTTTATCCTGGTTCTTTATATATCAGTGACAAAAAACTACAGTGAAAAGGCATTTGATTCCTGAAGACTACATGTTCTCCTGACACAACTTGCATTGGTTTCTCCATTCGCTTATCAAAAAGGAGACATCTTCACATACACAACCTCCATCTAGACTCACCGCAAATCTCTCACACTTACTAAGCAGCCTACATTCCCTATCAAGCTCTTTGTGCTTTTGTGTAAAAAAAATTTTTACAATGAAAACTCAAATTGCTACCACAAACAGGCAACCATTTCACCTACGCAGTCTCCTTGATCATTCAACACTTGATACCTAATACAGTAATGGCTTCTTTGCAGCTTAGTATTAACACTGCCAGAAAGAAAATTCAAGACAAACAAACAGTTTCCCCAATATATGCTGAAAAGAGCAACAGCCTACCCCTGCTACTTGTCATTTGCTGTTTTCATTGTTTGACATTTCTTTCTGCTGGGATTTTGGCATTATTTCAAGGCTTGATTTGAAATATATTTAACACCAAGTGATTTGCAATGTTGTGTTCTATTTCACCAGAACTGTGTTTGGGACTAATTCTATTTAAGTAGAATTCACCCTTATGCACTCAGTGCCAGCGAATGGGCCTCTTGCAGGCTCTCCCAACAGAGTGCACTTCTCTCTAACGTTACACAAGTCTGAGAAGAGCAGTTTATAACCACAGTCTTAGGACTGTAGATATATGCAGTGCCTGTTAAACATGCACCTCCATGTTATCACCAGTAATAACAGTCTTCTGAAGGGCAAATATATGAGTTCTTGGTGCAATAAATATCTGTATGCCATGCAAAATAGTAAGAAGAAAAACTCTCCTCTATGACTTAAATATAACTAGCTCAAGTGTCTATCAAAAAATGGGGTAGCTTCAGGCAGCTGGGAGGACTAAACATCTTGACTGTATCAACCCCTTCTGCAACTCAGACTCTGGTGATAACTATGCCACCCTCACTATTACCTATTCTGCTCTGGGGTTTTTTAGCAGAATGTGGGACAGGTAAGCATGAGGCTGTTGTGGAATCTGCTGTGAAGAGGTAGAGGCTCAGGGAAGAAGAAAAAAAGATAGGGTGATGCAGAAATATTAAAGGGTACAAGGGCTGCTACAAAAAGGGAAAATATTCTCATTGAATGGTGCTGGTTTACATGAACATTGAAAAAACAACAATCAGAAGTTTAGCATGTGCTAAAAGTCCTCTGTGAATCTTCCAGTGATGACTGACAGTGGGCAGTTGCTATGGATTAGGAAGTACATGGGGTACTCTCTACTTTTACTTGGCACACAGATTGTGCAATCACAGAAAAGAGGGCTGAAACAGTCTTCAGAAGGGGATTTACTCTATCCTGTGTCCCCACAGCACAATCCAATCTCACAGATTTAAAGGAGTGCTTCGCCAATCCGTCCTTTACAGGCCCCAGCAATTCCCCAGCATTCTCAGCAACATATTCAGTTGTTTGACTTGATACAGAACTTTTTTTCTTAATGTCTAACTTAAGCTCCCTTAGCAGAACTTAGTGTGTTACATTTTGTCCTGTCCAAACTGGACAGGGTAAGAGTCCAAGCTCTTGCCCTCCATAGCAACCTTGGATGTCTTTGAATGCTGTCTCCACTCAGCCTTCTCTTGCCAGTGTTACACAGCCCTCATTATTTCACTTTTTTCTCATAAATCATGTTTTCCAGAGCTCTGATTTGAACTCTCTCCAGCAGACCTTTTCTGTACTTTTTGCTACCTTTTTTCCCCTCCACATTCTGCACTATCAGGCCCTGTTCTCTGCAGATGGTAGCAAGCACACACTTCCTTCACTGTTAGCCAGCAAGGAAGCAGCACAGTGGCAGTCAGACCCACTAGTTAAATCTCATCTGGATTATTGTATCTTTTTTCTTGGGTAAGATATAGAATAATAAGGTAATGGACCTTTGGTATGACCCAGTTTTCCTGCTAGTTCTTACCGTTACATTAAACTGCCCTCTGAAAAATGCCTAGAAATCTCAGTACAGAACTTACCAAACACATCCCTGCAGAGATAAAGATTGCCTCCACCAAGGTTCCATCCCTCCATAATTCAACTCCGCAGCATAAAATACTAAACAAGAATTCACAGGTAAGTGCACATACTTGCGCACTGTCCAGAATACCAGTGTTATGGCATTCTCAAAACTCTAATCAGGGCTGACTCTTCAGATTTACAGCACTTTTTCTGCAGTCCATCCCTGCCATCAAGAATATATGAAACACATGAAATCATTCTAACATGCTGATCTAATCGATCCAGTGGAACTGAGAGTAGTTTGTTAATCATATTGTCTCTGGGTCCAGTTCTGTCCTTGCCTGGTTATGCATCAGGATTCACTGCCATAGCTGGTAAAATAACAGCACCACAAAACTGAAAGTGCAAGATCAGAATTAGGAACTGAGTATCTGAAGATGCACACTGGAGGGATGAATTCTAATATCTCCATTTTAATAAAAGCTTCCAGTGCTCAATTAGAGATACAAATACTGCAGCCAGCAATTAGGTAAATATTGACTAACCAAACTGAGCAGAGAGCCACAGACAGAATCATCTTCTACTCAGACCAGATTTGAAGGCCTCAGACTGAGAAAGCCTGGCTTGTTACAACTCTGGGCAGATGTCCCATACCTTTCCTCTTTCCCGTCACCTTGGCACACTGCTAACCTTGATAATAAGAGATGAGGATTTATATCAGGAATGTGCATTTTTATGTTAATTTAGTGCCTGAAAAAAATGCCAGGTTAAGAGCTGTGGAGATGGAAATGTTCCCATAGCAGGTAAAGTGTATGCAAGGTATGCAAGGTTCCCTAAATGGCAGGACCAAAGAGCCAGAAATGTGCCCTACATGAAGTTCTTCTCAGTGGGAAGCGGAGACCCTATGGTGAAGTGACCGAGCTTGTGAATAGCAGGCATAGCACAGGAATAGAGAGCATCTTCCAAAGACCACACAGTTGACTGGCTGAACCCAGAAAGAACTCCAGTGCACATGGTGCATTGTATTTCCTGTGGGATATCTGCATCTACTTTAACCGCACGCTGTTGGATCTAGAGTGCATCTTCTAGAAAGACATCCAATCTCAAAGTGGAATCTTTAAATCATAGAGAGCTGCTTCTGTGGCAGTCTGTTCCATGGTTCTCAGCATGAATTGTATATAGCTTGAACTTGTTCATCTTCAGTTCCTAGACATTACACCTTAGTGTGCTAGATTAAAACTCAAGACGTACCTGGTGTTCTCCCTCTGTAGATAATTTTAGACTTTCTTCCTACCTCTTCTTCAGGGACTAACTGGACGCCTTCTTCATTTTCTCACAGTATATTATATTCTCAGATCATGAACTGTTTGTCTGAATCTCTTAAACACATCCAGTTTTTCCAAGGAACCTTGTTAAATTGTCAACACTAGAACAGTACAGTACTAGAATCATTAATAACATAAGACAGAATGTTGTTTTGCTACTTCTGCCTGATATGTGCCTAAAAACAGCTCTCCAGTTTTTTTTTTAATTATTATTCTGCTGTAGCATCAGAATAGGACCTCTTGTTCAGCCAGCATGAGGCTGCCTGGCTGGGTTCTCTAACGCTTTCAGAGTTCGGGGACAGGGACAAGGATGTTTATTCTGGTTTCGTGTGTGAATGACTTCAATTCAAGTCTCTGCTAAGAAACAGAATAAAGTCACCAAATTATACTACTGTTCCTCCAAACTTAACGACCCAGAATGAGGTCTGCTGTCGATGGCCCTAACTAAATAGGCACCACTGAAAACAATGGAGTCCCCCAGTGTGTGACCAAAAAAGAAATAACAACTTTTTAAGGAATGTAGCAACTGCAGAAGCTCAGTAACCACTTATGAAACTGAGGGAGGAAAATCAGCCATTCGAATTTTTTGTTTAAAGGCAAAAAGGACTCCAGCAACAGAGTCAGCGAGTGTGAGATTTCTGTTGTTTTAATTAAGCCTTTCTTACATTTGCCTTGTTTGGTTTAGCACAAGCTCTACAGAATACATCTAAACCCTATGGCTGGTTTGCAAAAGACAGCAGAGGGAGTAACTTAAGCCATTTAAAAAAATAAAGGAGCTGGAAGCTGAACGTATGTGTCATCTGAGCCCCATGCTAAGCCATGGCCTTTTAGAGCTAAAATGACTGCCGACAGAGCAGAGCACAGCTCACAAAAATCCCTGTTTGCCTGGCAGAAATCCAGAAATCCCGTGATCCTGAACATGCTGACTAAGAAATTAGCTGAGATGAATGAGAAGGAATGCAACCTCTGGAAGTTCCCAAAAAGTAAAAAACAAGGAATTTTTCCTTCTTCTTGTCATAGCCCTTCATTTGCATGGATTCTGGCAGTCAGCAGGAGGGAAAAGAGAGCAGCACAGCTCCAGAATCACTGTTTGTGATGTCACAGAAGCAAGTATCATGTATTATTTGCACTGTAAATCATTAGCAGTAGTTTTCCAAAAAGCAAAGCAAGGAAAGAAGGGACTAGCAGCAGCAGAGCTGGGCCACCTTAGAGCATGCTGCAGGGATCTCTAAGCTGGCATGACTTGAGATAACAAGTCCTCACTCTGCAGAGTAACGCCTGGAAGGTTCCACCTCCCCAGTAAGAAAGTCTGTCTCCACAGGCTGTATTAGCCTGGTGCAGGGCTAGGCTGCCTAAACTGCTCAGAGCCTGGTTCAGAGGCAAGCTCCAATGTCAGGTGCTGCATTGTCAGCCACGGCACTTACTCAATGAATCATCCTAGGAAGCTGTAAGCTCTACAGAAACATACAGTATGTGTGCTGCAATGACTAGACTCGCCGGAGCAACAGTGGCTTCCCAAAGCTCAGGTCTAGGTTCCCTGTACGTCAGTGCATTTTTCTCTTCTCAGTCAGTGTGGAAAAGCGAAGTATCTTGTTTCTGTGTAACTGAATCCCAGCCATGTATACACAGCTAATGACTGGTTACACCACACATAATGAAAAGTCACGTTCTGCTAACTGCATAGAAAATAAACAAGCTAAGAAAGAAAACAATTACTGGCTTTGGTAGGAATTTCTCTTGACCTTCCTTCTGGACTCAGACCCTTGATGCTTAGATTGCTATGCATTACCGTCACTTTCAGGTACTGCCCACTCCCGTTTTGCTTTCCCTTTAATCCTTTGCTGCAGAACATGCATACAGCAGAAGCCAGAGCATCAGAATTACTGTGGTCTGCTCAGGATCATCCACGGCCTCTTTCCTCACACCCACCTGACTGAGGTGCAGCCACAGCAAAGGAGCTATCCCCAGCTTTTACTTCGGAGACACAGGTAGTGTTTGTCTAAAACACAACACGGCAGAGCTCTGAGGGAACCCCCCCTCAGAGGGGGGACCATTCTTCGTAGTGGTTCTACAGCACACCCTGTTATTTATTCATATTGCCAAAGCACAAAAGTGCAGTTTATTCTGCACAAGAATGACCAAAAATACAGCTCCTGCCTCAGAAAGTTCACAGCCTAAGAGACTAGCAGATACAAACAGCAGAGCACAAAGGAATGATGAACCAGTGTCACTCAGCACAGCAGCAGTGGCCTTGGCACAACTGTAGCTTAAGGTTTCTACATCTCTTGTTTGCATCACGGGCCAAATACAGCATGTCAAACCTCCTGACATGCAGTAGAGGCAACTGTGGTGCTGGGCTTAGCCTGTGGTAGTAAAGACCAGTGGTTAATGGTTGGCCAGAGAGAAAGTGGGGAAGGCGTGGGACCAGGAGAAGAGGCAGGGGGAGAGCCAGCACACACGCATACCATGTTCTGTCCCTGTAGCCCATACTCGGTCTCACATTTTCACACCAGTGCTTTTAGTAAAGAAGGAAAATAAGTCCCTCCTAAATGTTCTATCACCTGGTGACCTGTGTCTCCCTCTGCTGTCTTACAGTCTAAGGCAAACCCTGTGTCGTAGCAATGTCTCCAGGGGTGACATGGTGGCCTGCACACCCTTGTGGGTCTTCTTCTCCAGACAAGCTGTAGCTAATCAGTTGCTTCAGTCACGGCTGGACAGAGATATTTTATATGGAGAAGTGGAGGTAGAAGAGAAAAAAAGAAGAAAAAGAAAAAGAGGGACTTATGCTGACAAGTGGCTGGTGGACATAATGACCCCAGTCAGAGTCCTTGTGTTCTTGTAAAAAAACCTCTTGACATCTGGTAGTTCAGCTTTGGGTTTCCGCTGTTTATTTTTCTATTCCAGGGCTCTCATCCCTATGCACTGCCTGTGCCTGGCTCTGTTAAGCATTCCAAGTGCTACAGAGCATAATTGAAAGAATAAAAATCCCAGGCTCAGTATCAGGCATGTACAGAAAAAAAATGAAACTGCTTAAATCCTTCCTTACATTGATGAGAATGCGGGCAGTAATCCCCCCACCTGCCACACCAGACAGGGCTGAGATGAAGGCAAGCTAGGAGTGCCAACCCCAGCAGACTTCTCTGAATTAGTGACTTGACACATGAACACCAGGTTATTCTGTTCTAACTAGTGGGAACCATGACCAGCCCCTGCAATGCACAGGAAGAAGCAGTTACTCCACTGAGGTGTCCAGAGAATGGATCCTGCCTATGACCTCTCAGTTTCAAAGACCTTAGTCCTTTCTCTATTTCTCTCCTCCCTCTTCACCTTCACACTGATAATCTCAATTACAAAACCAAACATAACCATCCTGTCTCTGCTCACTGCTGTCTGCCTACCACCACTTAAAAATTCAGTCTCTAACATTGTTTTATGTATAAGTCATAAAAAGTAGCTCCATGCAGCTAAAAAAGACTGCTGCACCTTCAGTCTGCTTCTTCCTTTCACTCTCACTTTGAACAGTCCCTACCATGAGGTCTTCATTACATAGGCTTCATCTCTGACTCAGAACTCTCAGCCCTCACTTCACTTCCAGATTTTTCTGCAGAATATTCCAAAGGCAATGCCCTTCCGATTCACCCGCACTGCCAGCACAGCCATCCAGCTCCCGTTCCCCTGTGTTTCTATTGGTAATGCACCCTCGCCGGTGATCTTTACTCATGTAATAATCCCTTACTGATAATCATCCACAGTAGCGCAGGAAAAAAACTAACACACGGTGACAGCAGGGATGAAAAAAATGCAAGATGGGGAAAAGTTGTTCTGATAAAAACGAGCCTATGTAGCTGCAATGAAAAAACACAGGGACTACAGGGGAACCCGGAGCTGTATGTGTGCTCAGAGAAAACTTACAGCTCTGGCAGAGCTACGTAGGGCTCACCACATGGTACCCAGCTCCTTCTTACTGTACTACCCCTTCACCTTCAATGCATTGTTTACCCACTGTGCCAACTCTATGGCTCAGTCAGGAAAGGAGCGGCGGCCGGTGCCTAAAAGGCAGAGTCTGGAGAGAAGCCCCAAGTTGAGGCTCTGCTCCTTCATAGTAAAGGCAGAGCAGGAAGTTTTGTCAGCTCCAGGGACACAGTTCTCCCCCTGGAGAGGGTAGCCCACGCTGTGAGGCGTCAGTGCAAAGCTGGAGGGAGCTGCTGATACCACGTGCTCAGGAATGCTGTCTCTCAAAGTAAGTTTAAAAAAATCTTTTGAGAAATGACCTGTCTTTCAGTTTGGGGAAACCATGTTCTGCATCTAATCAGCAGGCCACCAGAGCTGGCAACTGTAATTGGTGATAATCACCAGAGAAATTTATTCAGTGACAATTAACTTTCTGTAATTATTACTTTATTCTTATAAAAGTTACCTAAATGCTGTGCTCACAGCTACGACAAGAACGTTCCCATTGCCAACTCCCAAATTGTTTTCACTTTTAAAGATGCATAACATTGAAAGCAGATGTACCAAACTGAACCCCCCCACCACCTTTTTTTTTTTTACAATGTATTGTAAATGTTTTTAAAATGTGACTCTGGTACAATGCACGTCAAACAGTCAAATTCAAGGTAGAAAGTGCTGCCAAAACCAGAAGACAAATGAAGTTTAAAATCAGTTTTGACAGATTGAATGGAGACACTTTGAAGCCATAAATCAGATGGTCAGACTCTAGGAAGTTAATAACGAATGTATCTTTTCTCCGTAATTATGATCCCAAAGATATACAGAAAAAGAAGCCAACATCAAAAGCAAGTTTGTACCTCGGTGTCTAAAATACTTCACCCAAATGGCAGTGAAAGTATGAGCAAGTTCATCTCCCAATATTTGCTTTCTGAAGACAGACAAAAAGGCTAATATTTGTTCGTAAGAGACTTCCCAGCATTCAGAATCATTGTCTAAAGTAAATCGAGTCTATATAATTGAGTCTAGTGCATTTTCAGTAACATGTGACTCTGCATTCACAAACCTGTGGATATTTGGATATTTTTTTAACATTTGTTATGAGTAAATCAGTGTCTGTTTCAAATTGATTTTGGGGGGTAAAATTATATTCCAGAAGAGAAAGGACATGAGGAAATAAATTTTGCTTGTAAAACCTTATTCTACGTGCTGCACAATCTGGTTGGTTACATGGGGTTAATTTCTTCACATGTAAAAGGGTGCATGCAAATAAAATCAAACCAAAACAAAGGCGGCAGAGCAAAATGTTTTCCAAGTTTTGCTACAGAGTGCTTCCAGTGTTTATACAAATAGCAAAGTCTGGCTGAAACAAGCATCTGACAGCTCTATGCTGCTTTCCGACACATGACTCCTATTTGCCATTTATTCCATGTAGGCAGAACTGGGTGCCCAGGCAGAGCCCCAGCGAAATCCCTGGGGCAATGCATGAATGCAAAGTTTTCCTTGCACACATGCCATTGCTAGATTAGATCTCGTGCGCTGCCCACTCCACGCCATGCTCACACAACACACCCCCACTGCAGCTGGACAAATCTAGATATAAACTGTCCTGCAGAAATTAGTTACCACAGAACACAAAATAAACAAAGGCCTAAGAAATCTGTGCACTCAGACACAACTTTCACCTCCTGTCTTTTTTTATATCATAGGTTATATGCCACAATCCACTGGCATACATTCTGCTTGGACACCAATGAACAACCTGGAGAGAGCAAGGTCTAGCCAAAATGGAGTCCCCAACACTGGACGCTTTTAAGATTTGGCTGGGCCATCTTGTCTAGACTGTGCTTTTGCCAAGAAAGGTTAGACCAGATGATCTCTGAAGTTACTTCCAACCTGGCATTCTACAATGATTCCAAATGCAGCCCCTGACAGTAAACTCAGCAAAGGTTAAATGAGGAAGTCTCCAGAGAAATAGCTGTCATAGCACCCTCCTAAATTGTCAGATAAGGAGGGAGAAGACTGGATTAGCACATACTCTGTAAACATGTAAGGGCAAACAGAAACTGCATGGAATCAGGACACTCTGTAGAGATTAGTACCATTACAATAACCTAGACATGGGGAAATAAAATCCTCTTCAAGTAAGTTTGATACTGATTCATGAAAATGGTTCTGCCCATTGCTCTCAAATTACTATTCTGAATTTTAGTTTGTCTGTGAAACAAAATCAGGAATAATCATTAAATCTCACCAGACTGTCTTTGAAATTACAGTTTTGAATTAAAAAAGGCAACATTTTCTTTCAGCTAAGGATCACAGCACCCCTCTTAAATGATCTCTTCCTTGATTTCTATAAACACAATCACATGCCAATTTTATAAAAGTGTATGTATGCAGCAGTCTGACTTCACCACCCCACAGCTTAAAGAATGGCCACTATGCAACAGCTGTTAGCACAGGACTGCAGGGTGGCACCCTGCCCTGGGCTCAGCCACATACAGCAGTGAAGAGCCTTTCACCAGCATCCGGAGCTAAGGAACAGCCAACCCATGCAAAGCCAACCCCAGCTAGTACCAATTAAATATAATTCTCTTTGCTTTGACCCCGACAGAAGGCAGCGTAAGTTCTACTACCAGTGCAGAGCACTTGGCATCACCCATTACCTCAAATCAGTATGCACCATCACTAGCTCTGGTAATTACTGCCAAATCCTCCCAATCTAGAGATACTAGCATTTAAATGACAGATCCTTGAGTTCTAATCCTATCACACACATCTCTATATAAGTAAAGTTCCTTTGGAATTCAACAAAATGCCGTGAGGCTTGTGAAAGTCACTACATAAATCATCTGGATGAAGGAAGAAAACAGAGACAAGCAGAACTTGTTTTCTTTGTAAAGCAGCATTTTCCACAGTTTGTGGTACCACATTCTTCTGTTTTTACAATATTATATTTGAGCTAAATGAAAATTTTAGTCAATGTGAAGTTTTCCTTTGTAAGTTCTTATCTTATGAGACAATTTATGTTAGTTTATGGATCACTGAACTGCTGTTCACAAAACCAACCCTAAACAACATGCTTTGTAAAGGAGAGACCTCAGAGCAACCCACTCACTGCAAAATGCTGTGTCTTGCCTACAAGCAGTGCAAGTACACTGGAGCACAAGGCAGGCAGCAGGGTCCCATTCATTAGTATCAAAACTAGCTGCTTTGCAACACTGGAATCTCCCCAATACTCTTGGTTTAAGCTATTTTATAGATATGGCAGTCAAAGGCAAAAGTGAGAACAAGAAGTGTTCCTTCTATAAACACTGTTGCTTAGAAACCTTGTATTTTTAATAACCTACCACTCTAAATTCAGCATGGCCTGTCAGGATGGGATTTCTGCACAAGACACAAAGGTATTTTGAGTCCAGTTTCCTAATTTGCACTGTGCCATACGCAGAGTTGCTCTTCATAGCAATCCAGTGACATGATCAATTGGGATAAGGAGACAGGAAACCAAGTGCTTGTTCATTATTCATAATGCCATAGTGCCTGAAATCTGAGGTCCTAAAGTAAATTTCTTCTTGCTAGTGATGGGCAAATACAAAACAAGACAGACAAGCCTTGCTCCAGACAACTTAAATATACAGAACAGGAGACAAAAAAAGATGCAAAGGGACAATGAATTTGGAAAAATAATCCCATATTCTACACAAGTTAAAAGATAAAAGAAAACAAAAAATAAGTGCAGTTATTTGGTTTTGCTAGAATAAATATGGTATTATTGGCTTGAAATATATTCTTTGTTCTTAGAAAAAACAAACCACACAGATGTAGCTACTCTCTCTGCTAAGTGGTACCTGACAGCTTAGAGGATGCTGCTGAAGAACAATCACATCTGTTCTTAGTATCTTCATTGGGTTTCATTGTCTCCATCCTGCTTTACCGCTTCCTTGTCTTCAAAGTTGAAAGCTTTTCTCTCATTTAGAGGACCCTAGAAGAGCTGCTTCAGTTCAAGCAGTTAGGCTTGTACTAAAGGAAAAGTGATTTTTTAAAAAAAATCAAACATGATTTCTCAGAGACATTGCATTTTTTCAGAGATATGCAAACATCTGGGGACGAGTTTTTTATTGGTGACCAATTTTTAAAAAAGAGGAACACTGGACAAAGTTCCCTCTGAAAGACAAGAATGTGAGGCAGAATCAAGGACTAAATTCTGAGCTTTCCCAGACCTAATAATTCATTTTTATCAGAAACTGATTATGAACAATAATTCAAAATACTTAGTGAACCAAATCCCGACCTTGCAGCCAAAACCTTCTTTGAAGACTATGAACTTTTTACCTAAGAAAGAACCAGATCAGAAAGAAGTATGGGTATTGGGATTTCACTCTTGAGTTTTACCTTGATTGTACCTATTTTGATTGCCACTATTTTCCTTTCAGCACTTCCACCCATCCCAAAACTTTGGTCACATTCCAGCAACATTACTTCACCTCCCTGTAATCTCTCGCGCAGCTGGCCAACAGGTTGAGCTTGCGCAGAAGTGCCCTAAATGATGCCCTCTTCTTGCAAGGAGAAGCTCAGCTCTACCTATAAATGTCCCTTCTCCTCCTAGTTCAAAGGGATGGCAAGGCTTGCTGTCTTGCCAGGAAAACATTACGTCTAAAAGCTGACACTCACTATGACCCTGACCCTCTAAGGCATGTTACATTTTGTTCTCCAGTCATCAAGTTTAAACGTCTATTGTGTAATTCCATAAGTGATGCTTTCAGAAGATACCAAAGGCCACAGTTTTATTGCAATGTGACATACACTGAAATCAATGACGGGGCCTCAGTTTAAACAAAACAATACACTTTTACATATAGTTTATAGGGTTTAGCACAGGGGCTCTAACTTCCGATGAGTGAACAGAGTGCCATGGACATTTCTGAGCATTTCACTGCTAAAAGCTTCCTAATGATTCTCCACTAAATTGTTAGGGTTTATTCAAACAAAACTATGCAGAAACATCTGCAAGACAAAGCCTGTAACAACAGTCATTACCAATGTGTTGTTTGGGGTTTTTTTTAATTCTCTCTCTCTACTGGTGTAGTGCTTGAGGTTGCTCCACTGATTCTTTAATAAGGATGCAGGAAGAAAAGTTTACAGTCAGTCAAGGCAGCCCTTAAACACGATCAGGCTATTCTTCTGAGTAAGGTTAATTGATCTACCTGAATCTAATCTTTTCATTTGGATTACAGATTGGCCCAGTGATCAGAGTGAGGTTTGTATGACAGTTGCCTTTTACTGAAAGCAAGAAGCAAGAATGGACTCACAGCTAAATGTAACACAATATAAAACAAAAAGAGTACATCATGCCAGAAATTACTTCTTTTTCTTTAGGTTTTCATCTTGCCAATGTTTTAGAAGCTTGGACAAGTCCGTAGATTTATTTATTTTTTATTAACTCAGTTGATGCTTAGCAGAGACCAAGTTTTTTAACGTAGTCAATATTTTTTTGAAGAGATTTTATGTAGAAAAAAATGACTGCTAATTCCCCAAACATTTTTAAAATCTTCAGAACCACTCATAATTCTTTGCCAAAGCCAAGGGAGCCAGAATTTCCACCGATACATCAGAACTGTTGCTGTACTAATTCATGCTTTGAACTTGACAAGCCTTGCAAGCAAATCAACACTGAACAGCCAGGTTTTGGTGGGAAACGTCCGTGAAAGCCTCAGGCACTACAGAAAGTGCTCCTAACTCCCGCAAGCTGCATGTTCTGCTGCAAACCTGGGTGCTCCAGAAGGGTATTAGTGTTACTAGCTGCTAGGATACCAACTCTCTCTAAACAGCAAACAGAGGCCCGGCTTAAACAAAGTAAGTGCACACGCACACACAATTAACTACTATTTTTGCAAATTAGTTTTTTAACAACAGCTACTAACTACAATGCAGGAAGACTGTGCTCCTCTATAAGGAGAAAAGAAAAAAAAACCAAGCAACCAAAAAACTACCTTATGATCATTTTAATTCATGTCAGATTACGGGAGTGAGAAACAACCTCTGTATTGGTGGAGTACTTGCAACAGCACCGGCATACCAAGAAGCAACACGGGTTTTCCAAGCCGCAGATTCCGTAAATGTAATTGTCTAGTACAAACTCCAGCTTAGCAGATTTCAGCAACTTGAAATAAACCTTACAAATTCCTCTAAGTTTTACTGGATCAGCTCAATGGAGAAAACACTAGAATGGCCAGCTAACAAAAATACAACTGATACGCTTTCAGGGATTAATGGAAATCATTTTCCATATATTCCACATATTCTACTATTCTTTCAAAAATTACCCTTTACTGCCTGAATCTTTCAGGCCTCCCTACCAAGCTCAACACTTCCACCACAGCTGATGTCTTTTAATGTTATTTTTTTAGGACTCCTTAGTTAGGGTAAGGTTAGGGCACTTTTAGGTATACCTCCAATAGTGTATGATTTCTCTTCTAAGACTGTGTTGCCTATGTCCACCTGAAGGCCTGGATTAAAGCAAAGTCTGAACTGTCGGAGCTGATAATTCACCTTTTGGATGGCTCTCAGGCAAGTCATTGAAATCAGCCTGCGCTTTATGCCCTTCTGGTAAAATGGGAGTAACAGCAGTTCTGTATCTCATAGGGATACTAATAAAATAAATATATCAAAGGCTGAGAGACACCTAAGTTCTACAGGATCATACAATCATACTATATAGAGAAGTTACTGTCAATGTGTCACTGTCTGGCCACCCCCATTTCAATGCTTTATGCATGTACTGGCAAGATCTAATATAAAGTCTCCTCAGAAAATATCTTAAAATATATCCAGAAAGCACACAGTGGATTGCATAAGCTTTGTCAGGAAGAAGTCTGGATAATTCACACAGGTTCAGAATTGCACATGCATATGTATTTTGGGATACTCACTGGAGCTAAGCTTGAACTCTGAACCTCCCAAAGCCTCTGCTGTCACTGTCAGACAGGATAAACCTTCACGGTAAATTTTAAAGCAAGGGGAAGGATCTTCAGCAGCATCTCCAGAAATCATCAGTCCAAGTGCCCCTCCCTGACATGCCTCCTATCACAAAAAAATGGATGCAAAGGCAAAAGAAAAGGGAGAAAGCTCGCTGTTTAGAATAGCTTTCTATATCTTTTACAAATCTGTCTTCATTTTTGGCAGATGAGCTCAGATTGCACCGCTTTGTGTGCTGCAAGGACCATTCCCCAATGGATTACCAATTAGTGCAAGACAGGTAGCCAGGGCCCAGCAGATACACATTTCAGTGAGGATTTCTGGGGCAAGTAAATTGGATTTAGTGCTCAGAGGACAGGAAGATGCATTCTGGGAATTTGGGTTGTCATGGTGGCAAAATAATAGCTCAAGCCAAGGAGCAGTTAGAAATGGGGCACAGGTTCAACCAAATTTGAGATCTGGGCATATGTGAAAGTCAAGCTTACAACAGTAATTTACACATTTTCTTGTAGTGCCAGATTTCGGTTATGTGTCATTCACCTTAAGCTGAGCCTAATCACATATTCATGGCTGCAGCCACAGGGAAAAACAATAGGAAGGGGCAGAAGGAAGAGAAAGAAGAGAAGCCCTGCAGTCCCTGTCACCACTTTCTCCCTCCCTCCTCTTCCCCAGCTTGCTCCCTGCTGGGTCATCCCAGCCCTCCCATCCCTCACTCTTATTTGCAAGGCCTGGAGGCCTGTCATCACCAGGGATGCAAAGGAGCACACCCATCCCTCGGCCTGCCCTGGAAATACTTATGTGTGTACTCACCATGTCCACCAGAATGACTGCTGCTAGCAGACCCTCACAGGAAGGAGGAATGGCTGCAGGACGTGTTCTGCTCCATGGCTGTCCAAAGACTAAGAATATATCCAGCTCGAGATTCTAGCTAAGCCAAAAGCCAAGCACCTCAGCCCCGCTCAAACACAGTCTTTGACCAGGACTGAGTATAAGGATTTCAAAACTGCTGACATTAGGGTAGGCGGGAAAAGAACTTTCTCCAGATGTCTCAGCTGAATCGATTAGGTAGCACTCATGGAACAAAAACTGCTAAAGAAAATACTTCCTTTAAAAGGCAGACACCCCTCTTCACATCGCAGTTCCTCTCCCTGCACTTCATCCAATGTAGAGCACTTGTGCGATTCTGGGACCAACACTGGGTTTCAAGAGACAGACTATAAGGAAATTAGCCAATCAAGTCAAAAAAGCCCAAACCTAAGGGGCACTTGCTATTTTTTCTCCTTCTTTCTGAACACTCTGGGAAGGAAAAGAAGGGTGATTTTTCTGAGGGGAATGCTGTGGTTCGGGAGAGAGTGGAAATTAAATTTCCAAATATTTGTTCTACCAGAAATCCTCTAAGAAAGGCCATCTCTTCACTGGAGCAGCAAGAGCATTTTTTAACTTTCAAGGAAAGTAACAGAGAGATACCAACACTTTCTGAAGTCAAACAGATGATGATTAAATTGGTTTTGATTTCTTTATGAACTGGGGAAAGAAATGCTATATTTGAAGTAAAAGAAAACTGAGATTTAGAATTCTGCCACACAGACAAAATTTCTGCAAGGTGGCAAGTTACTACTCATCAACCACTTCATACTGTCTTGTACAGGCACTTTCCTTAATTAAGTGTAACATAATTTAAGGCAGCTTTCCTTTAGGAAAAGAGAGCTAAAGTACCTTTCATTGACAAGGAGGTGCTGCAGGGTAAGAGTGTGCATACGGTTATTCACAATTGAGCAACTGGCAGGTAGTGACTTCTTACTCTCTAGTCATTCATCTTGATGCCAAAGCCCTGAGGCCCAGTGGCCCCATGAACACCTCTGCTCCTATCCATGGGCTCTTTAAAAGAGCTCAAACATCAACACAATACTAATCTGTCTTCTAGTAGAACCAGAGACATTTATGCACCTCAGGAGCAATGACTGCACACGTGGAAGGTATATTCTTGGAAAACCTGTGAAGTTTAGAAAAACCCTTGGGAGATACTGTCTGTCCAGCCACTCTCACACCGTGCTGTGGGGATGACTCTCTGACCTGCCCAGGACGGTGCTGTTAATCCTGCCAGCTGATCAGAATACACATCCCCAGGACTGCTGCTCTGACTAACTTGTCCTCCATTGACAGACATGCATGCACAGCACAGTCAAATTCTACTGCAAGGAGATCATGGGGCAGGTTCTTAGCTCATGCAAATCTCATCAAAACTCCCTTTACTTCAGTTAGACTCTCAGTGAATGAATTACAGTGATTTACAGAAACAAGGACCTAACTGTGTATGTTTAGGCAAATGCTATGTAGCTGAAGGGGGCGAGATTTGATCTGTTACATCCTTGATCGGGACTAAAAAGCGCTTTCAACCTAAAAGCAGACATCACCTTAGCTAAGCTAAATGGTCCATCCATGGGCTAAATGGATCCACCAAGTCTTTCCACCTTTCAGAAATTACTTCAATGTTTCAATGATATTTTGGCATCCAAGCATAGAGTGGGGAAGGAGACTGCTTGAAACATGTTTCCTGACATACCTTGCCCTATAGAAGCAGTGAGAGACTAACGGCAGGAGATTCCCTTTTGCTTCTTTAAACAACTGGATAAACAGAGGAGACATGTTTGGTGAAGATACTTCTCTTAGAATATCGCCCTTAAATGGATATTTTCATCTGACAATTGTTAAGCATTTCTCATAGTGACAAACGTATGCTACACCCATACAATTAGAATAAGCTCTGTGCAATCCCTGATTCCTGCAGACTTTGTCTTGGCCATTAAATGAGCAATGGTCTTCCTTTTCCCACAGGACACCAAACTTGGTACCACAGAGGTCCTGGTACAGAGACCCAGGGAGGAGAGGAAGGAAAGGAGAAAGGATCCGTTCATATTTGTGTTCAAATTCCTGGGAAAAATAGATTTGAAAATTGAAAAAAAGAAAAGGGGGGTGGGGAGGAAATGAAACTGGTTTGGGAATTCCTAATGTCTTTCCCACAAATTGACTCCAGTTCGTTTTGCAGAAACACTCAATTTTAGGACCAAGTGTTCATCTTATACTTCCTATCTGTTTGCCATGCAGTCTCAAGTGACTCTTGACTGCTCAGGTTCTGCGATTGCACTGGTGTCTTCATCAGATACAGGTGAAGGGGCATATACCATCAATCGGCCAAAAACGAAGCCCTGAATCAAATAAATCAACCATTTCTAAAGGCAAGGACAGGTTTGCTTACCCAAGTTCAGACAGAAATATAAGCTCTTCACATTCCAGGACAGGCTTTCAGTATTTTCCATTTTCATTTACATACCTTATAAAAATAGCCAACATTTCATGACATACACTCATAGAAGTTAGTCCCTGAGGACAGACGCAATTTTTGTTTACACAGAAAACCTGTCATAGGCATTAGGGGATATATGAGCATTACTGTTAGCTGCTTGAATGGTATCCAAAGAAAAAAAATTAACTTTGTAATTAGAAAAACAAATACTGCCTGAGGCTAGGCATGGAAACCAAACAGCAGTGGAGTAAATCCTCTGTACTGGGGAAAGGCGCATACTGTTTAGTGTGGCATCTGGCACAGCCACGATAAGCACAAAATGGAACTGCCTACAGAAAATGGCAAAGTAAAAAAAAAAAAAAAACTCCAAGGAAAGCAGTAAAACACTCAAAGAACAAAATGTGCCTTTGAACTCAGCACAGTTTAAGTGCATCAGGAGTCCCTTCAAACATTTGACCTTCGCTGGAGAAGACCCACAGAGACAGACTCACTCTGGAGCCCAGCTCAATCTTCACACTTCTTCAGATAGTTCCATCGCTAGTGTGACAGAATGGTGCTTTTCATCCCGCACAGCACCAACAACTCGCAGCACTTACTAGGGACAACATGAAAGTTAGTAACATTTTCCGGCAGTTGACTCAATTAAGAACCAATCAGCACTGCAGCTCCATTGGAGCAGGGGCTGGGTAACATACCAAGCGATCTAGGAGAGCCAGAACAAGGAAGAGTCTGGAGATACAAGCAAATGTCCTGCCCTGCACTTTTGGAATCACTCTAATACAAATAAAAATAAGTTTAACGAGCTCTTTATACCAGCAAAATGTTCCAAATGCATGGCAGCTTCCGGATCCACCCGAAACCTGTAATGTAAAAAAATGCAAAAGATTTTTCCTTCCCATTATACAACCTATTTAGTATCTAAAGAACAGTCTTGATATGTCACTCACCATATTCTCAACTTCACTACAGGTCATAAAGTATGTCTCCTTGTAAGACATGACTGCACAGACTTTCTTAAACAAAATGTGACAGTACAAGCTCTTGAAATATGAAAAGCTATTCCAGCAGTATCTGCTAATGCACAGAAATGTTAGCTTTCTGCACGGCTTTACACAGAATGCCTTGGCAGACCCTCTGTAACTCAAAAACCACAATAAAATAATTTATGTTCCTTGTGTATCCATTGGCAATAATACTTACACAATTTTAATGAATTTGCTGGTAAATCAATAGCTCTGTTTCTGTTCTCCATTACAAGTATTACTACATGTCAAATAAATCATTGTAATGAAGTCTGATGAGCAAAGGGTTTGATGGTGGTGTTCCATAATTATAAACATCAGCAGTAAGACTTTTTCATATCATGAAAGGAAAAGTGCTTTGATGATGGCAAGTAAATTCCCTGATTAAAATTACTTCAGACATTTGAGGCAATGGAAGTCTTCAAATCTGGCCCTGACCTTTGCTCTTCAAAATACATCTCTTCATTACTAAATTGCATTACGTTTAATCATCAAATAATAAAAAGACACTGAACATTACAAAAGCCACAGTACATCATTGATTGATTTATGCAAATTTTAGAGATGCAGTTGCTCAAACCGTTTTGAAGGTATCCAACTTCTAAGAAAAGCACCAGCCCTATCAACCTGATGGAAGTACTTGTTGCCTTCATATGGAAAGAATCAAAGGACCGAAGAAATAGAAGTATCAGCTGGAACAGACACCACATTATCAAGGCTATAAAACACGATTTATTTTCAAGTTTCTCCTTGATACAAGCATTATAAATTTAAAACTAGCTAACACTGGATCAGGTGCAAGACTTAACAGAAGGAGAAATCACATTCAACACTTATACAGTATTTCATCACATTCCTCCCATCTGCATATCAAACAAACCTCTAATGTCTTACATGCATGAAGAAACCAACTGACCCAACTAAATAGCTCTTGCTGTGAACTGTGAATAACTTAGGTGTTCCCCTCAAAGAATAATAGCAGACAAACCTGGACAATAACATCAGAACAGATGTGCAAACTGACTGCTTGGAACTGAACAGGTTTAGGTTATTATCCAACAAGAAAAAAAAAAACTTCTACAGGACAAATATTTTTATTTTTTGTCACTTCCTAACGTCCTGAAATACAACTCTGTATTCTCAGTTACTATGTTTATTGTTCTAGATTTCAACAATAAACTCCAAATACACATCAAAGTGATTTTCCTAACCTCACAATAACATGAACCATTCCTACTGCTCCTCCCTCCCCGTAGTTGTCCACGCCTCTAACCTTGCAGTGTGTAACTCTGAGGACACTTTGGAAATGACACAGCCAAAGAGCTGTTATTTCCAACCTTTCTCCAAGAGACTCATCATGAGATTTCAAGGATCTGACAAACTGCACTTGCTGGGGAGGTGGTTGCCCTCTGCTGCATTAGCTCAGCCAGCACCTATGGAGGCTCAAAGAATTAGGAGCCACAGAAATGTAATCCAGAGACCTGCATTCAGGAATGTCTTCTCCTTCACCCTTCTGATGCAAAAAGGGAATACAGGAACTCAGCACTCCTCTGGCTTGGTACGGTTTCTTACAGGTCCCTCTGGGATCTGGGCAAGGACAAGAGAAAATCTCTCCTGAAAGCAGCATTATATACACAGTGACAACAAATCACTTGAAGCAAAGCTTGGAAGGGAATGCAGCAT
>NW_010400849.1:21592-30154 GCF_000710305.1 Buceros rhinoceros silvestris | reverse complement strand
CTGAACAAGCGAGAAAGAGGATTCCAGGGATCTTTTTTACTAACCATAAGCTACAGGGAAAAAAACCAAACTATGAGAGAATGCAGTTGCATCTAAAGAACTATATCATACACGTGTACCCCTCTGCTCTTCAGCTGTATTTCAAAGATGCAAAAAGGAATCATTTTTATTCTGAGAGTTGCCCCACCAGCATGTCCGGAAGGTGTCTTTCCAAAATAGCTGCAAGGCCAGCCCAGCACCAGGCTTATGGCTGGTGCTATAGCTGGAAAAGTGGAGGTACCCATTCTTCATTCCTAAGCCCACTACAGGTGTCATTCCACACAGCAGATATTACACAACCATAGCAACACCAGAAGACATTTCCTAGCATAAGAGCCAGAACACATCAGCACAAAAGTCAGAGACATTCTCACAGATGAAACATCACTGACAAACAATTCCACTTCAGAGGGCAGACCACACACCAAACTTGCAGAACCTCTATCAATAAAGGACGTGATGGTATATGATATGATGATATATCACGTGATGTGATATGAGTTTGTGACATGAATTCCCTGTCACTGACTGCAGATTCAAATAACCAAACAGAAAATAGCACTCACAAATGGGGCCAGATAGATGGGGAAAGGCTAAGATGCTGATCCCTGAATGCTCATCCCTGGGATGCTCAATTAAATGAGCTTGTCTTCTTCGCTGAAGACAAGACTGGCTCTGGGACTGGATGCAAGGGCATGGCAGGCAGCTCATTCCAAATGGTGAGGGAAGCAGATGGGAAAGGAGAAGAGTCTGATGCTTTGGCTGCCAAAAAACATTGGAAATATATTTTTTATTACCTTTAACTTAAACTTGGCTCTTTTTTTCCCCACCGATCAGTAATACAATGAGAAACAAATTAAAACAGCTGTCTATACTGCCATATCCAAGACATTCAGCAGGGATCTCGTCAGAGTCAGCAGGCCAAATCCAGAGGTGAGTAGAAGCAATGCTACAGGAATCCTATGGTGGTATGACTTACACCACCTCCAAGTGAGGGGCAACTCTGGGAGCAGCTAACTGGAATATAAAAGAAAGTGCAGCTCAAAGAAGGGAAGGGACTACTCCAACTTACAGCGTAATATGACCATTGTGGGTATAAGTTATAGCAACCTGTTACAAATCATCCTGAGGGACGTACTTGTGGCATGTCACCTCTGTGTTAGTTCCAACTTCTGCCAAATATCAGGGAAATACCGAAGTTTTCTGGAGGTGGTTCCCAAGGACATTTTAGTGTCTACCGCAGAGATACCCAGCTGCTGCCTAGGGCAATTTCCCAGGGAGCAGGCGGGTGGCCGGTCTCCATGTGTACCGGACCCAAACCTTTCCATTCACCTTCATGAGGTTGTGCAATTCTAACTGAAACTCATCACAACCTCTTACTTACTGTACTTCCAACATCCAGAATCATTTAAAGGAGCACCCAAAAGTTCGCCAAGTGAGCTAACACTTTCCTTTGAACCCAAGAGCCTTTAGAAAAGTTGGTAAAGTTTTATACAGTATAGGAGCACGGTGTACTTGCTACTTAACAATCCAGTTCTGTGCTGGATCTGTCACCACTACAGTAAAAAGTTTAAGTGTGGAGTGTGCTTATAATAAATACTTTGCACAAAATTATTCATTCCACAGATGGGCAAAAGGGACTTTAATGCTTACTTTGTTTGCAGAAAGCTATATAAACCCTGGTAGTTACAGGTAAGAATATGGAAGTCGTTTTGTTCCATTAAATAAAGGAAACAAGGTTCTCATTTTAAAATTAATTCAATGAAAACTATTAAGTAGCTGGCCGTGAATGCTTTGGGGTTTTATATATCTACATACACATATATATTTTTACCTGATAGTAATTTCCCTCCCCCTTTACCTCTTAAACAAACACACTGTTAACCATGTTGTTTCCAAGGAGCTCTGCATAGGAAGAGCTTGCAAGTCATGACAGCATGACACTGCAGCCCCACATGGTACCTTCCAGCAGGCACAAAGACAGTAATAACCCTGAGGGTCTTCTCTCAACAGATACAATTTGATCTCTCCCACAGTCATGCTGGTTTAATACTAATAGCTGAGGAGGAACAGCCACAGCCCTTTTGTCCCTCAGCAATATCAGCATCACCCTGCGGAATTAGTCCAGAGCAGACTTTTGGCCAAAGCATGAGTCTGGCGAGCTTGGAGAGTGGGTGTTAACCTTGACTTCGGCTCCCCTCTGCTAGTTTCAGGGCAACTCAGCTTTTATCATGAGCAGAGAAAGATGAAACAGCCCCGTGCTTTCTGCAGCCCATTGCAAGCTTAGGATACAAACCTAACTAAGCATTTTAACTGCTTTTTCAGGGAAGTTCTCAGCTTTCCAAGAGCAAAGATGCTGGCTATGAAGTTACCATTTTCTTCTGTGAATACAGGCTTTCTCTGTTATCCACAACTGCTTCTTCTGTTTTCTACTTAACACCGAGCAGCATGTGTGGTAACATTTTTCCTGAACATCCCCAGAGTGACTGTGTGAGGCCACAAATGACAGGCTGTGTATCCAACTCACAAGGAGGTTGAGGATTTGGGGACAAGAGAGCTTCAGTTTAAATAAAAGTAATTGTTTATCAAGAACCACAGAACAAAGCAATAGCCAAAAGATTTAGAAGAAATTAATGCATATAATTAAGAAATGTCATTCAAGTTTTTAAACACTTTCACAGAACTATGTATCTATGCCTCTTTGAGCTTCCAACAACTTATTTCTAATCTGCCAGAGCACAGGTCACACATCATAAAAGGCAGTAACAACATGGCCAAAGTCAGAGATCCCTGCACCACTCACACATATCCCACTGTGGAGCTTTTCACTCTTGTGAATGGTGCTTCCCATGTCTCCTCTGTCTCTCAGGGCTGCATACTAACTTCAGAGACAAATTCTGGCTTAAATTAGGATGGTTGCATCAGGATGAAATGTGCCTGTCTTTGAAAACTATGAGGATAATACATCAAATCTTTAAGCTGGCATGTTTTTTTTCTACAGCTTCACTGCTGATTTACACTACTTAATGATCTGTTTATTCTCTGCGTATAATCCACAATGGCTTAAATTACTCATCTGCTTGCATTTAAGCATTTGGCCTCTATAAAAGACATGATAGGTAAGTGCAATGCAACTGTACTTTCCAAAAGTCAGTGCCACTCATGTCAAAATTTCAGCTGGGTAAATGCAGTTCAAGCACAGAGATTTATGTCACCTTCAACAGAACCACCTCGTAAGGATCTGTGGAAATCTCTAATGGGAATGTTAGTTTTTATTCTTCGTTTTATCTGCAGGAGGCTTTAGCATAGCAATTCCTAAAGACATATTCTGAAGCTCAGTCGACTCACACGCATGAGTATCTTTAATGGTGAAGCAGCAACTCCTCTACATAGTTACATGATAAGAAGTGGGATATGTATCAGATTGGCTTGAACAAATGCCACATTTGGGAAACAGCGTAAAACCGTATTCAGCTCATCTGATCTCATCAGGTAGCTCATGAGAATTTCATGGGGACATCCATGTCTGCAATTAAAAGGTTTACAGTGGAAGATTAAGGCAAGGCTTCAGGTTATTTTGCTCTGTGTTGCTGAGGCATCTTGCCTTGGACACCAGAAACTTCTGGTGCACTCAGACACAATACTTCAGCAGAGCTTGTCTGTATTCTCACTGAGATACAGCTCAGAACCCAAATGAAATTGAATTAGCGCATCCAGGGAAGCTTCCCAGCAACAATGATATACTGACCACAATTACAACACATCCCATGCATCTGGAAGCTGGACTGGATCATCAGGATGATGATTAGGACCATTAGACCATTAGGAATCTTCTACTATCCATAAGGTAAGCATGCTGTTCTTATCGAAGCTAAAATCATTCAGATACTTCATGTGATGCTCTTTTTCCTGGAATAACCACGTGTACTTCGGGTCGGAGCTAAACTTCCGCAGAATGACCTACATCGCACCACAACTTCTTAGTGTGGCAAGCCAGACAGAGAGCTGCCCTTCAACAAACAAGATGAGTCAGTAGTTTAACTTCATGAAACAAAATGTCAGGGAGAAGCGAATGAAGGAGAAAGAACAAGAGAACTATTGTTAAAATCGTTTAGCTATTCAGAGAAAGAAAAAGAAAATGCAAGCATGTTTTCTTAGGAAATAACAATAACAATTGTCTTTGTCAGCTAAATCCCTATTGGTTTTATTGGTCTCCAGTAGAGACTCAGATGAAGAGCATCGTGCAGATGAACTCAGTGAGCGCCTGGCATGTGTTTGGGAAATCCTGCAGAAGGAAGGGAGGTAGTTGTTTGAGACACAGGAAAATAACTGTATGTGTCAAGGCACAGTAGAGGGAACAAGGGCATACAGGATTAGTGATAAAGACAAACGATCAGGGACAGAGCAAATTATCAACTTTCCTGAAGATAAAGCAACAAGTATTATAACCAAAGCAGAAGACTGTTAGAAGCAAACATCAGGATTCATTCAGGACGTGATGTGATGTAACCAGTGGGAGGAAATCTGAAGATTTATCCCACCCATCATTTATCCACCTCAAAAAAATCACTGAAAACCAAGGGGCTCCAACTCTTATAACTACCACAGAACCCAGACTTATCTTGGTATAATCAGGGATAAAATCTGGACAAAGTGGACTGCATAAGTGAACAGGAGACAGGCTTGTCAGATGTGAAAACACTTTAATAGCAGAAGTTCAAATGAGAAAATGAAGCTAAGTGTCATTACACCTATCATGCACAAGAACTGTAGAAGAGTGACATAAAAAAATAGAAGTATTGCTTTAGTGTGTATGCTTTGGAAATATTAAGCGACAAAAACCATGGAAATTTTCAATGCCGTTTTTAGAGCTGCTTTTCAGGGAGGAGCTGCCCTTTAAGTTTGAGTGACTAATGGCAACAAATGTAATCTGTTTTTTATTTGCAGTGCCAGGCTCATTTGGCTTGTGCAAAATGCAACCCTTTGTTTGGTAAACAAGCAAATTAAACTGGTGATCCAGAGAATCTTGGAAACTTTACTTAAATAAAGGAGCCTCTCTGAGTCATGGCTTGAAACCTGTTGGAAGGTGTGTTTAGAGATTTTTATCATGGGTTTTGCTCATGATCAAACAGGTAATCTTTGCTAATATAGTCATACCATATTAAAAACAGAAGTAGGAAATAAACATCTTTTTATTCATAAGGCAACAGTGGCCTCAGCTTCTTGGTCAAGCCAGAGCAGTGCTGCCCAATGTATTATAGACGAGTTAAAATACAGTTACTTCATTGGAAATAGTCTCAAAAAAGACAAATATCTATACCAATGTTATGATAGGAAGACTAATATAAAAAAATAAGGAAACAAAGCACAGCAAGAACTGGATAACCCCTCCAAAATCTCAGTAAGTTTTTTTTTAAGTTTTAGGAAAAATGAGCTAAGACACATTCACCTGGGGAGAATATTCCACATGAGAAGTTCCTCCCAGCCAATGAATAGTGGCTTCACACTGGCATCCCAGAACCACACAACATCAACCTGCTCCAGTTGAATTATGCCCATTTACTCACACCGTCAGCCGGCCTGCTGCAAAAGCGTATATATTCCCCAGGAGTCATTTGAAGCTGTAAGCTTCCCGTGCATCCTTGTTGACAAAGCTGGCTGTCCTCAAAGCACCCAGAAACATAAATGACAGTGCAGCTGCTCAAGCCAGTAAGAGCAAAGGGCTTTGTTCCCAGCACATCTCAGCGTCCCTGGGCAAAGCAGAGGTTGCAGTAACAAAGCCTGATGGTTTTAACTGTGTCCACAGGTATTGCAAGGAGCCTCCTCATAGGCACTGACTATTTCCAGACCATGGAAAATGCAATACTGAAAACAACACATTGATTCTCATGCTGCACTTCTTCTACAGGACAAATTATGCAAAAATGTCACCCTCTAAGTCCCTGGGCAGAGCTGTTTAACATCTTAGACTGGACTGCTTTCAGGTACTGACAGAATTTGGAAAATGCTTGCCACAGAAATCAAGAGCTGAACAATATTAGACACTCTAAGGACATCACTGGCCAAAACACTTGGCTTTCCCCTTTCTGCAGAACTAAGGGAGCAGAAGCAGGATTCCTTCTGCTGCATTATCAACAGACCACTGTGCTGAACTCCAGGCATTGCACATATTTAAATGCACAATGCACGTTTAAAGGAACTGGGAAAGATCTAATCTTGGCCCGGTGACAAGCAAGATGAAATAACCCATTCTTAAAGACCAAGGTTAGTTTGAGACATTGGCAGGCAGAAAACACATCTTTCTGCAAATGGAATAAACTGTGGAGCAACCAGAGACACAATGAATCTAGAAGCCCTTGCCATTATTTTCACAGTCCTACTTTTCACAGCAAGGCTGGAATTGACCCCAAGTTATGCCCAAACAACACTAAGTCTGACAAACTGAAATATGCAAAATGAGATAAATTAAAGCAAGTTCCTTCTGAGTTGGGACACCTCTTCCGTCTCTAGCAAGTAACACAGTGGAGTACACATGCAAATCAATTTTATCTATTAGTTCTCATTATGAGGTTAAGCCCAAGACAGCAATAAACGTTCTGAATTGTTCTGATTTTGTTCGTTTAAACTTAATCCTCAACATTTGGATTTTTTTTTTATTTGATTATACTCACTCTTCCCAGAAAAGAATGCAGAGGGCTCTCTCCAGCTTTAAATTACAATGATGAGATTACCTGGAATTTCCTAACACTGCAGCAATGCCTTAAAGCAAGGATGGAGTAGCCCCTTTGCCCCAACATCACTGGAGGTACGTGTGATTTCTAAGAATCTACATATGTGAATGCCCACTGGATATTAACTTGCAATACAAAATCAGCAGCCAAAACACAAATTAGAGCTGGTGGTAAATCGAATCCTGATCTGTTTGGGACTGTGCAATGAGATCCCCCAGGAATTTGCTGTAATATTTTGGCTGCTCAGTCTGTTGCCTGCATACATGGTCACAAGCAGACAGTAAGACCAACACCCTACTAATTAGCAAAATATGAAATACCATGATAGCTCAAGATAAACTCGGCCACAAACTCATGCAATCGTCATTCTTTTTCCTTCCCAGACAAATCATCAGCTGTTAGGGGGAGGGGAGAATTTATACCTTTTTCATCTCCTGGATCTTCCCTAACCCAGCATATTGCCAACACCATGTTAACAGTTTTTGAATATGCCCCTGAAGAACAAAGATACTCCTTTTGCCAGATCCCAGTATTTACAAGCAAGCCCAAATCTGTGAGAAAATTCAATTGAACGCAGATGGCAGGAAATTCCTCTAAAATGACAGTGGCCAAATTCAAACCACAAGACATGAAAATAACCCAACGTACTAGACATGAAGAACGTATCTTATAGATTTTTCCTCATGCAATTCACAATCTGTGATTGATTACTGGGAAGACAGACTGCAGATTTATTGGACTTCTGTAGAACAAGTATTCCATTTGCAACAATTAAATCTTATGTGGTTGAAAAATAGGTTGAAGGAACCAGTGGATGGCTCTGACATTGAGGAGTGCATTTCTAGGTTGTCCGTAAGATTGTAGCTCATTTAATTTTGCACTAGACCCCACTGTGCACTAATTTGTTTAGTGTAATTAACAGAACTGACTCAAAATTTTTGTCATTGTGTAAGAAAACTAGACCTGATAAATAGATTTTGTACCACATAATTTCTTTTCATCTTTTCAACAACAATGTCACTCTTTCTGTGATTCAACAGCTAACTTAATTTTTAAGTGCCCTTCAAAAAAAAAAAAAAATGTTGCTATATGCACGGCACCATGCAGATGGAGCCTGGATAAACTACAGTGATGCTTCAAACTCAGATGAGGAGAAAGCTGAAGCAGTCTCCACGCCGAAGGGACCGACTACATGTTGGTGGCTGGACTAAGCTAAATCCTGATTCACTCAAACATAAGGAACTTATACTTTTTTGCGTGTCTGCTGTAAAATTCAAGTGGTAACTCGAGGACAGAAAGGCACAACAACCTGGAAATGAAACAGCCATCTTCTTTCCTTCTGCTGTGCCTCAAATCCAGGTGAGTGGCAAATTCTGAAGGGCAGCACTCACACAACATTACATTTCTATTACAACTTAAGGTTTTGTTTCGTTCTAGCAAATTTTCAAGATTAATAGACTCTGAGTCAGTACTCAAGTGAACTACTTGCCCTCCAGTTATGGGTATTCTGGTTAAACAATCAAGAGACAGAAATGTTATCAAGCAGCTTACCAGCACTAGGAAATATGGGAAGACCTTGCTGAAGAAAAGGTGTGCAGGGTGGATCTTGTACACTAAAACATGACTCCACAGGATGTATGTGAACTTCCGGACAAATTTTACTCCCAAGGAGTTCAGACACACCGACCAATGCAATCATTCACCTGAAATGATCCACCCAGCCCTGTCATGCTTCCATGAGCCCATGGAGTCCAAAACAACCTTCCTGGTATTCTCTTAAACTGACAGCTTC
>NW_010400849.1:19947-21474 GCF_000710305.1 Buceros rhinoceros silvestris | reverse complement strand
CTCATCCCCAACCCCCTTTCTTTCAGTTAGTTTACTGGCATCTCTCAGATCAGGGTATCGAGGCAGACAAAGCTTGGTCAGAATGTGGCGGCTTCTGGGGAAACAGAAGCATAATGAGGAACAAATTGTAATGACTTCCTCTCTCACAGAGCTGTAGAGAGCCATCTGGGCACTACATGGCATCCCCTCTCCATGGGGTACTCCTGCCTCTCAGGAACACCCTGCCTGGGACCTCAGAGTCACCAGCACAGGCCTGCAGCTTCTTTCCCAGGCAGCAGCAGCCTGTGAGGCTCAGGTGCATTCTCTCCAGTAAGTACTGCTCCTCTCACTCTCCCTCGTACAACTTATGTCTCACCACCTAGAGAAATACAGCTCCTTCCTCTCAGTTCCTAATACATCCCTCCTGCTAAGACAAGACAGGACAACAGAGGCTTCTACTGGCCGTCATGGCACACTATGTCTGCTTGCTGGCTGCAGCGTGCGTTGTGCACACAGCAACGGACAGAAACTTGGCAGTCCCTTCGCTCAGTGCACCGACCCGCACAGCCCTCCCCGGCCCCTTCCACCACACAGCCATTAACTTTAATGGGAATTTTGCACGCGCATCAAACAGAAAACAGAGATCCTGGCTGAGGCTTGCAAAGAATACTCACTTAATAACACACAAAACAAACAAACACAACCTATTTTCAAATGAAATACCATCGCTTCTCCAGTCACTGGGAAACAGGTAGCAAAAGCAGCGGTTTGGACAACAATCAGGAATTGGCAGAATTTCCTCCAGGCAGAAAGAGATAGACAGCACCAATAATCCATTATACAATAACCTGGTGCAGTGCTCAAAAAGAGCTGCCCAAATATGCTGTGAGGCACCATCGCCGATGCTTTTTTTTGTAGCAACAATAACTTCTGTGCTGGGGCTAGGAATATATCTTTTTTTTTTTTTTAATTTGTCTCCAGGTACTTTTTAATATAGCTGAGAGAGCCTAGAAAAAAATCTGCCTTGCAGGCAGGCTTTATCTCTCTCTGCCTTTATCCACCCTCTTCTTCCTGCACCTCCTTTTTCAAAATAATTCTTCAAACTCTTATGTCCAAGGAGGTCTCCATGGAAAGAATAGTGAAGACATGAAAGCAATTACAACTGAATCACGCAAATATAAACAAGTCTGATTTTGATCCTTCAGTTAATTTATATGGGTAGGAATACATCAAATTTATTGCAGTTGTTGCCAATTGGAAAATGCAATATCCAAATCCTCATTTCTATGTTAGCTCTTGGAAAGATAATCAAATAACTATATTTCAATGATTCAAAACTGCACTCAGAAGGGCTGCCTGAAGAAGAATGTGGTGGTGAATCCCTTGCACATGGTATCTGAAGTGGACGATACCAAATCAGAGTCCTGATCGGCGAGTAAAAGTAATGCTATTTTGACTCACTCATTTTCACTGCAGCTAATGAAAACCCTCCCACTGAGCTAAATCAGACCCTTTTAAGGACGACCAAGAAAATCTGGTGAAGGTTAG
>NW_010400849.1:0-19851 GCF_000710305.1 Buceros rhinoceros silvestris | reverse complement strand
GCAGGAATGTGATATGATTAACATCTGCCTTTACCATTCATGAGAGAAAACTGGCTCCACGCCTGATCCTACGCTTTAGGTGATACAATTTCTCAAGAGACTTTAAAAAAAAAAATAGAAAAAAGACTGTTGGACCCACTGAATCCCATTGCCTGACCCCAAACTGCTCTGTTACTCCTCTGGTCCTGTAAACTCATGTTCTAGTTGAACACAACTGCCAAAAACACATCCCGTCTTGACTTCAGGAGGCCAAGAGCCTTCACTTGTTCCAGGGATTCTTTACATGTCTTATTAGGAATTTATTGCTTTTTAAATTTTATTCATCTGATTGCAGTTGCCAGCCCCCCGCTTTTGCTACGCTTTTCTCTGCCGCATTAAGAATCTTTTAATGTACAGGGTTTTCTTGTCATCGAGTCACTTAACCTTTCTCAGCTAGAGGCTAAAGCGCTCAAATCCAGCAAGGCTTTTTTCCTCTTTAATGCACTTTCTCCAACTTGTCATCATTCCTACTGGGAGCAGCATAACACTATGCAACACCTCACTGCACGGATTACCCCTGCCCTCCACAAACAACCACCAGCAGAGTTCAAGCTTTGTAGGACAAAGTGTCCATCCTCCTGCAGATGCAGATACTGCCGGCTTTCCTTGCTTCCCCAGCAGTTGCAGGATCTAATACCAACTGCACTAAAAGTAATTTTTCCTCAGTGGGTTCCAGTTAACTTGTCAAGCGATTGTCCATCTACCTATTGCACTACTCTGCTCTTGTCATTAGTTGGCATTGGATCAACCTTCACATCATGCAGAAATTTCTGTCAGCGATGAATTTAAAGTTCTAGCCTCAAGTATTAAAAAAAATCTAACCATTCTGTATGAGAATCCACTGAATCCTCCTACTTTCTACTTGCTACTTTCAGCTACTCTGAGCCAGTATTTAATCTGTTCAGTAGATGTTACAGCAATATCACTTAATGTGTGCTGGGGTTTTGTTGGTTTTTTGATTGTTGAGGGGTTTTTTTAAGAAAACCTCAATCCATTAACCTCATAACCTCATGGAAATCTGACGTCAGATTTCTTGGACGAGATGCACTTTTCTTATAACCGTGCTAAATTCACTATATGCCTATTTTTCAATATTTCATCAAACCACGATATTGCCAAGCATGAAGTCCCACTAACTGGCCCGCCACCACCCTATTTGCTCATTTTTGATATTGACCCAGTGTCCATCTCATGTTACCCTTTCACAGAAATGCTGTCAGTAAAAGGCTGAAGCATAAGGAAAAGAGCCATACTGCTGTGCTGTCTTACTCCACCACAGAGTCATTCAGCAAATACCTGACTCTAGTGATGCAACACATCAGCAAGCAGGTCCAAGAGCAATCACAGAAGTCAAGGCTCCTTGGTGCCAGAAACAGGACAGATACACCGATCACCGATTCTGTACACACTGATCGAACAGAAAAACAGATGAAATGGGGTGAGGGGGCAGAAAGGAAAATGAGTGGAGTGTGTGCCCTGCCCAGTCAGTCAATAGCTGCTCTATAACAAGGGAACATCCTGCAGAGGCAGCTGGGGCTATCAGAACCTATCACGACCATTAAACATGTTGGGAAAGCTATCCTTTGGTTGCTAATAGTGTAATTATTTTAACAGGACAGGGAGAGCATTGAGAGATCCCCGTTACCCTTTAATTTCTTCCTCTGAAGCACTGCTTCACAGCGAGCCTTGGAAGATTCTCCCATGCTCTGCTCTCTACTCTAAGCATGGGTCCTGTAGCAATCTTAACTCCTGCCAGCACTGCAACCGGATACAGGGTTCAGACATCTCACAGCTGTGTGTGCATCAATAGGATGAACTCACTGCAGACCTCTGGGGTCAGCCTGGGCTTCATTCAAACTTGTGCACGAGTCAGCAAAGCCAACTGAGTCATATGCAATCTGCTTCCCACAGAGCCACCAGCTTTTGAGGATGAAGCAGTTGCCACTGCTGCAACACCGTTTTGTGTCACACATCTGCTCCTGTGTGACTCACTGCCACGTTCCCCCTTGCACTCAGTTATCTTATCCCTGCAATTATTTTGTCTCAGTCTCTCTGTCTCCTGGCCATGCTGAGGGCAGCACAAGACAGCTTTGTGGCAATGGTTACCCAGTCACTCATCTCCCACTCCTGAAGCAGATAAAGCACCAGGATTGCTCCTGTCTTCAGAGCAGACACCAGAAGGAAGAAATCGCTTCAGCTAGTCAGAGAAATCGTAAGAAAGGGGAGGAAAGGCCTGGAAAATAGAAAATTGACATCTGGGTTGGAAATGCAGAATTTTATTAATATGGGGATAAAGAATGGGAGATGGATCCTAGGAAGGTGTTGGAGGGAGGAAGGCTAGCGGACAGCAATGACCCTAGAGAACACACTGCTATTTGTTGTTTAAAAAGGGAAGCACAGGTAAATGCATAGGATGACATTAAGGACAGAAAGCAAGCAAATACAGCCTGATGGGGCAGATCTATTCAGCTACACAGAAGTTTCTCCAGAAAATGTCCATATGGATAAAACACCAGTAAATCTGCGGAGCAGAGAAATCCCAACTGGCAGGAGGAAGAGCATTTGGCCAAAAGACAAGAGCTAAGAGGTCTGTGGACTGATTATCAGTGCCTCTGTTTCCCCACTTGCAAACAGTGGAAATTTCATGCCATGAAGGTAATATAAACTTTAAAAAGAACCAGAAGAGCCTGTAATAGAAGAAGAAGAACACAATGCTGTTGATAAAATGGGAGAAAATCTAGAGGAGCCAAGCCAAGGAGTACCACCCAGGAGCAGCAAGAAAATGAAAGGATGAGGACCTAAATATCATATGACAAGCCCTACAAGAGCATTGCTGTGTTTGCAGAACTGCCTGAGTAAGCTCTTTAAGGGGAACACTTACTGTAAGTGATGTCTAACTTGTGTGTGAATCACCTCTCTCCCCATTTCCCCATTCCCTACTCGTTGTAGGGGAAAAAAAAAAATACTTCTTTATTGCTCTTTGGACAATTAACTCGCTCAGAACTGTGCTGACTGGACATCTATGACACAAATACTTTCCACTAATGTTGCTCATGGTGACAACCTCTCCTCAAGCACCTAGCTGGAGGGAGCTCTGTTGAGAGCTATTGTAGCAGGAAAGGTGAAGGTAAAATCATCCTCTACAGCCTATTGCTGGGCATCCTCTGCAGTCGGTATTTTTAATTTTGTCAGGTTTTTCCCTTGTCTTGCCTTGAGCTGCCTCTGGCCCAGATACTGCCAGCACACTCAAGGATCTTGGTTACCCTGATAAACACTCAGCTATTACTGGAACAAGAAGGGAACAAATATGTGATTTTATTGACTGAACAGGCAATAATAAAACACCTTCCATACTCAGGTGAACAGAGCTGAAACAGCCTGCACCCACACTGGGTAGGATCTCCAGGTTCTCAAGCCTGGAGCCAAAAGACATTTCCACTGCATGAATTACAAATCACTCTTTAGGGAAAACAAAACAAAGAAAAAGAAACAAAAAAACCCCACCTCAGACCAGAGAGGCTGAAAACCTTTAACAAGTACTGATGATGCATATCTATCAGAGGTACAAAAATTCAGGGGCAATTACAGATCCCTGGAGGGGAGCAGATGAAAGTGAACAGGAAATAACCAGAGGAATTTCAAAATCCTGTAACAGGTCAGCGTCATCAGCACAAGCAGCATGGTTGCATGTAAACCCTCACGCGCTACTCACTGATCTCAGACCATCTAGAGCACGTGGTGAAGCACTGAAATAGTCAAGTGAGCTTGATCCATCAGCAAAAGAGGAGAGCAGTGCTGTCGAGGTAGGTGATGTTATGGAGGAGGGTTTGCTTTTACTGAACAGTGAGTCACTTTCCCTGGGGTGACTGGGCTGTGTGGTAAGTACAGCGTGTGTTTAGATGACAATGCCTCTCTCTGTGCCTAACAGATCAACTGTTTGATGGGGTATTTGTTCAGCAGCTCCTGGAACTGTCTTGAGATCGTGAAAATTCTGCCTAGTCACGGTGCAATGCTGTTTCAGTTGTAATTCAAAAGCTACATTCTCTCTCAAAGTACTCCTGCTCTGTTCTCCTTTTTACACGTAAACAACAAAAAAGTCATTTCAGTTTCTGTAAACATGTTTTCCTTCAGGAGCTCGCCTGTTTGGTGTGCATTACAGGCCATGCTGGCACGGGCTGGGATGCCTTACAAAAACACTTTCCTTTAATACTGGAATCTTGCTACTCTGAGGGAATCTGGGTTGCACAAGAGAGGCATCGAGAATCAATTCTGCCTTTCCCCTCACAATTTCAGATACAAAGAATTGGTTTTGTGTTAATTGAACGTTCCATTTTTACAAGACTCTTGGGTGTGAGTCAAAATTTCAAAAGAACCTTTTTCTTTTCCATTTTTTCAGAGGAGGAGAAGAAAATTATAATATTTAAATAAAGCAAAATGAGTACTTACTAAGCTGAAGTAGATGACAATGAAGTGGCCACAGTCTGTTCTCATTCTAACTGAAACTACAACAAATACAGTGCATACCATAAGAGGGAATGAAAGGAGATTTTACATGTAGAATTTTATAATTTCATATAGGTAATAGATCAGTAGATGACTGGTGTGGGAACCTGAAAATAAGCAAAGCAGGAAAATATTTCGTTTAGTAAATGGGATTATTTTTTCATTCATAAACTAGAATTATGTTTGACTCCACTGAAGTTTTATTTTCTTCCCCTCTGGTCTTCTCTGGGCCTGATTCTTACAACTTCTCCAACAGAAGTCACAGAGGATAGTGTCCCTGACAAGGCTTTGATTAAAACTTCTTGTTGAAATAATTGTTTCACTTTTGTTCTCATTTATCTATTAACAAATACTCCAACAATTCCGCTGGGGATCTTCTGTCAGACTAGTCTGACAAGAATCCCTGTTCTTCCTAATATCACATACAATACTTACTTCAGACTGTTATGATCTGAACACTGAAATACAGTCAGCACTCCAGCTGGTCTGTGACTCTTCCAAATGATGCCACTTCCTAAGATAAATGTAGCACCTAACTCCTTGTCTGTCATCCCTCCTCCTACGCTGTCATTCAGCCACTTTGCACAGTTTGTTATTAAGTCAGCAAGGTTCTCCAAGATGTTTGTCTGCAGTACCATACCAATCAAGAAGACCTTTCACAAAAGCCAAAGTACAGAAATCGTTGCATACTATGGGCAATGGGTAAGAGAAGAAAGCTGAATAAAAGGTCCATTGGAAGTCAGTGGTATTCTCATACTATACCATTTTAAAAAATTTAAATCAAAGCCACTTTTGATTTACATCTTATCTTTTACTGAGATTCATCATGTCCGTAACAACTCTCTATTTGGCCTTTCATGCCGAAAAGTATCAAGCTGAATCCACCCAGAACAAGCCTACAGATCTGTCCTCTCAGCAGAGATGGTTTTAATTTGAAAGTCTAAATTTAGCTGGGATACCACTAGTAAGATGGCTTAGTCCGGAGGGATTTAATGGCACAATTGATTCATCAGCTGGAATAGATTCCTTATTTTTATCTCCAGAATCACTGGTTTTGTTTGGGTTTTTTTTTAATTTATAAACATAGGCTACAGTTTTCAAATGCACATTCTGCAACTTGACACCTACAAGCACCTAAATGTAAAGAATTTTGCTTTCCAAGACGCTGGCTTGTCATATGAGTGCAGAAATGAAGTGAAAGACTGTGATCTCACTACATTTTGGTTTGAATCTGCTAGCCCCACTCTCATTTCTCATTGTGAAAAGTTGCTCTGGACAAGTGGGAGAGCAGCTGAGAATGCCTCAGCTGTACGCAAGAGAAGCAGCCTCCTGTGCCTCAGCTGCAGCTTCCCCAGCCCGTGCACAAACACAGAACAGGGATTAAGCTCAGCGAGTGAAAAATCCCTCTAGTGGGGTGACATCGCAATCGTCATCAGAGCTTCGGGCTGCATCACTGCAGAGGGTCCAGCATCCTCCTCCTCCTCGGAGGTGCTTCTCTCGGTTTGTGTTAACGCAACCACTGGATCCAGCTCATTTTTTCAGCACAAAGTTGTGCCTCTTCTTATTTCAAGACTTCACACAGCCTGATGGGAAAGGTTCTCTTGGACACAATGTCAGCTCTTAAAATAAATGGATTTGACTTCTGTTTTGAAAATGTTCTGAATTCACAATCTAGGAAACTAAAAGCCCTCAAAGTGAACTACAGAGAAAGTGCAGACAGGCGAGTTTTCTAACAAAGTTCTGCCTTAGGTAACAATGGCCCTTCTGCAGCTAACATTGCCCTTATTACCCAAGCTCTCACTGCAATTAGCCAAACTCCTATCAGCTTCAACAAGAGCAGGATCAAATCATTAGGTTACTACTGTACATGTATCCTATAACTGGATGCAAGAGCTTTAGAGACCAAAGCATTTCACATTGCTCTGAGATGTCACAGGTATTGTAATTCAGCTCAGTTCCTGGTATCACCTTTCCAGCAGCCACTATCTTATCTATTATCTTTGCTCTTTAGTCTTAAATGAAGTTAACTCCAGTCAGACTGCAGCATTTACTCCAAAAGCATCTTATTTCTTGCTGAGCACATTCTTCGGGCCACTGGAATGCTTCTATGCTAAATGTACAGTTCTGTACACAGTAATCGGCTTCATGAATTATAAATTATTATGAAGGAGCGAAACGCTCTCTCAACTGCCCCTTGAAACACTGAATGAAAGCACAGGAAAAGAAACATCCGCCCACTGGGCTCATGTCCATGCTGTGCTAGAACATCTCACCAAGATCAGCTTGGCACTGTGTACAAGAAACAGCTGTAAAACGCTGAAGGAGAAATCCTTGTTTAGAGTGCAATTAGAATGTGCTTTTCTTCCTTAAACAGATTGTGACGTGAAAATAAATATACACAGGAAAGCTCAGATTTACTGCTCTGATGACTACACAGGTCTCCTATGGCTTGGATCATTCAGTGACAGCTCCTGCCCTCCCCCTAAACTGTCTGTTCTCAGCATCAGTCTGTGGATGTGTATCACCCTCATTATTTTCAATGTATCATTGAAAATGTATATATCATTATTCTCTCTTTTTTTTTTTTGTCCTTTAGCATGATGCAGCTCCCTCCTTGCAGTCCAATTCTTTTGCTTCCCAACCTGCACACCTCTTCTATCCTCCCTCAGGAAGGCCACTGAATTGCCCTGAGGCAGTAATCCAGGAGACAAAGTCTTATGCATTGGACATGAATAACAACAAAGGCCTCTGGGCATTTATGTACCCCTATAGAAGACTTACTGGCTCCTCTTTCATTTGTTCAGAAAAAGGGTACCTCTGATTCTCCCCGCATTGTGCCTGCAGACCACAGTACGTGTACACAAACTCCCACACAGCGAGTGTGGTATGGGCAGAGTGTGACAAGCTGGCTGTATGCTCCACAGTAGTTCTCTGATCCTGTCTGACGGCCAGGCCACCTAAACAGCCTCAGACAAGCCTCCCCTCTTTCTATCTGGGCAAAATGTCCTGGGAAGGAATAGGGGGAAAGGTGTGGATAAAAGCCTAATCTGGAGAAGTCTGGGAAGTATAGTACCTGTACTGGCACAGGAATGGGACTGCACCACCACCAGTGCCAAAGACACTGCTTCTGAAGCAGAAAGGAAAGAGCTGCCCACTTCTCACCACCCATAATGGGAAACAATTTGATGACTGGTCATTGGTGGATGTTATATCATTGCATCTCAACCCATTTAATGTGTATTGCAAGCTACAGCCTCATCACAGCACAAACACAAGTACAGTGGAATAACCATCCTTGGATCTTCATTTGTTATCTCCAGGCTCAGTACTGAGAGGGGCCTTACAGGTCCATGACTATTGTTTGAGACAGAACAGCCCATTAATCTTACAAATAAATTTTTTAAAAAGGCAATCAAAAAAATCCAGTTCTTGAACCCAGAGATGCCAATACTGCCACTCCTTTGCTTTTAACCTGAGGCCACCCTCCATGCTGCTGAGAGATGATGCTCCCCTCCTGCACAGCAAGACTACAGCAGAGCCAAGAGCCCACACCTCCCCACAGTGCAGCTTCCTCAGCCACATCTCAGTACCACCAGCCCAAACTGGTCTGACTTACTAGGAACTGCATCCTTACTAAACCAGAGAAGAAATCCTCAGTCTGACTGCATCCTGCACAGCATGCTCTACATGGGGAGTTTTGGTCCAGACCACTTTCATGCTAAACAGTCCTAAAGAAAAAAAGGCAAGTAAGATAGTGAAGATCAGACTCTCACATTCTGTCTGTTCAAATTCATCCAAGGAGGTTTTTGGAAAGAAGTTGATCATCTCATAAGCAAATAAAGCGTACAGCTCATTAATAGCTGGAAGATCACCTCTTTCCTTTGGGCAGATCTTGTCAGAAACTTACCTCTTCCCTGAAGAAAAGTCCAGTCATATCCAAACAATAAAATGTAGCCAAGAAATTCTGGAGTGTTTTATGTAAGGATGAAGTATGTCCTGCCGTGAAGAGCTTACAAATGAGAAGACAGTAAGATGTATGCCAAGCCTCTGGAAACCTCTACATTAGCTTGAGGAAATAGCTAGGTAGAATAGAGCAGAGTTCAACTCCTCTGCTGAGAAATCAGCAGGCACCAGTCTTTAGAGGTGATTGCTAAGCCACTTTGAATTCCTTTTTGCCAAGCTCGAAACCATTTAAATTCCAAGAGATACAGACAACGACAGTGTTTTCAGAGCTCATCTTGTTGCTGATGCCCACAAATTTCCGCTACCACCTGTCCTCCACAGCTGCTCAGCACCTTATAAAGAAAACAAGCTCCTTCTCCAGATGTTTTTGTGATTTTAGAAGTCTCAGTTTATTCTACTTTCTCTCAGCACTTGACACCATATCTAGTAATTCATAGTTTAGCTGTAGCTACCTTCTTTCTCAATTATTTAAAATATTTCCTCTCTCTTCCCATGCAGTTTCAACCTGAAACAATCTGGTTCCTCACTCAAACTAAAAGAAAATGCAAGGATCAGGGCAGATGAGGTATGAATGGAATAAGTATACAAAAGCATGCCTGAGTCAAGTACCTGTTCAGATGAGTACTTGTTCACCCATGGCACAATTCTCCCATGCTCTCCACCACTGCCACAAGTCACACCCATGATTTTCTAACATCTGTGGCTGGTGAACAGGCTCCATTTCCAGGCAGGAGAAAACTGTGACCCACCCCCAAAACCATTCCTTTGCGAAGTAGCTAAAATCAGTCCTATTGGTAAATACAAAAAAAACTGAGATGGTACATTACCAAGCTACAAACTCAATGGAAGAGCACTTGAGGGTAGTGAAAAATCAAAATAGTAAAAACCTGTTTAGTGTATCAATGGCTATCCTTTTTCAAGAATACAGTTAACACTCAAGCCAAAAGGGGCACTGTAGAAACAGAGAGAATGTCAGACACAGGTTGTAAAGATGAGCAAAAGCAGAGAATGCATCTCTTAACACAAGAGAACCTGCAGAGATCTGAAACATTATCTCAAAAACAGAGATAAATAGGAGATGCCCAAGGTACTTTATGAATGATATAAAGTTAACCATGGAACAGTTAATTCTCACCTCCCCATATCATAAGAAGAGGATGTTCAACAGAAAGCACCCATCCCTTTCCTGCTTCAGTGGCTCCTCTGGATCACCCAGGACTCACTGCTGCCCAAGACAGGACTCCAAACTAGAGGGACGAATGGTCCAAATCACTTTGGTAAGCCCTTTGTTTCTGCTACCGTAAGTTATCACTCCTACAAGAAAAGGGCTTTTCTTTTTAATTTTCTGAGCTGTTATATAATTGTTTTAAGGCAAAGCAATTGCAAAACTAATGGGTAGACAGCACAGGGCTCCGGTCACCCGGTGAACAGACAATATCCTCCCTGGAGCTAATGTCTAATCATAGCTGCATTAACCGGCACTGCTTTATTGCTTAAGGTAACTGTTAGCCAGTCTCAAAGCTGGAAGAGTCCATTAGAGAGCAATTACTCGGAATAACAGGGAAAGGTAATAGTTTTCCTATCATACCTTCAAACTTTCAGACACATGGCACTGAAATCCAGTACAGATCAGCTGTAAATCAACTATGTATCACAGGACTATTAAATGCTTTCATACTGCTCAAAAAGTGCTTTCCCACTGCTTTGTACAAATTGAATCAAGATGTATTCACAGCTGTATGAATATCAGAAGGAATAATAACGTATTTTTTCTCCATTTCAAAATCAAGTTCTATTGGTGTATCTAATTTAATAGACTTCTTTGGTCCAATTTCACAGAATATGGCTGAAATGCAGGAAAGAGAAATGGTTGTTGATGCCTCAAGCAGGCATCTTTAGTCATGAATGGAAGCTTATTGTGCAATTAAAATAAAACTCTGAAAAGATCTTTAAAATAACTTACAATGCTTTTTAGAAAGCTCATAGTGATGAATTTGCTGCTTGTTTACTAAGAAAATCCAGCTTAGATTTAAGATGAAAGAGGAAGAGAAACCAGATGTTAGGACAAATATCTGAATGTAACACAGTGCAAAAACAATTTAGTACTCATGTTCTCAATGATTCTCCCCATTTCCCACTCCATTTTGTCTCCCCTGAAGCAAGATGGCCTTTGAAAATTATCTCATTCTACCCTAAAGGTCATGATATAAAAATCGAATGTGTCTGCACCCAGCAAACTGAGTTCAATCCTGTAACAAGTTTCCTTCAGGACAAGAAATGACAAGCTTCCTTCCCTAACATGTCGTTAAACATTGTGCAATCCAACCAGTAAAATAACAAGAAGCAGCACATGGATTATGGACCATGCCACTCGCTCTCCTGTAAGGTGCAAAGTAGAGGAGGTGCCAAATGAAAACATCATATGGCAGTTTCTACATAACCACAATAAGATAGTTTTCAGTGGGGAGGTTAACTAACATTTAATTAAGTTAGAAACTTACTTACCATCAGAGGATATTGTGAATATCATGAATGCACATGTTCAGAAAGTGATTAGAAAAAAAAATTGTGATAGTAAAACTGGTCAAGGTCTATAAGATGGAACAACACGAGTATTAATTAAGGAAGTCCCCAGCCTGCACAGTGTTAGTCGCTGGGAGAAGATACTCTGGAAGTTTGACTTCCCCCTTCTTTTGCTTGTCCTTTAGCATTAATTGGCAGCTCCAGTTAGATAAAGAATATTGGACTTTCATCCAGCATGGGTGTTTATACGTCAGAGGGGACCAAGCAAAATGATCAGTCTCATGGAAGAAGGATTAGAAGGTTCCCGAGATGTTGTCTATACAACTCCACCTCAAATCAGAATAAATTGTATCAAATTCTTCCCCAATAGATGTGTTCCTAAGGTGTCCTTAAATATGGTAAAATGTGATAAGTTCATAAGCTCCCTGCCCTTAAGCAGGTCCAGGTCTCACTTTGATCTACAAGAGCCGATCTAGCTGCAGGTGTTGGACAGGCACAACTATGCCTTATCATGGTGCTAAGGGCTAGACTTTCTGCTGTCTTCCCTCCTTGCCTATCACCTCATGCTAAGTAGCCAGGCATTGCCTCCCACACCTAAGAAGAAAAGCTGCAGTTAAATCTTGTGCCTTGGTACATAAAAATCAGGAAAAATCCCTCTCACCAATTTATTTTAAAATTATTATTATTAAAAGTAATTGTGGTTGGCAGTGATGGTTACCGACAGAAACATCCTTGAATTCTCTTTTCAAATCTAGGGGAAATGCTGTAGCACAATGACACTAAGTAAGTGGCTGCATTGGCTGTAATCAAGGCTGTGGGTTTCTGAAACCCCACCTCATTTTGCACTGTAATGCACGCAGAACAGGCACACAGTCATGTACCGACTCTCACGCCAAGGAAGCGTTAAGTTCTAAACCACACTTACATGATCTCAAGCTCTCATCTTGAAGTAAAGCGTTACTAATCACTCAGTGTTGTGGAAGTCTAATGAGAGGATTTGGTTTGCATCAACCTCAAATCAGTGTGTGATCTAAACCTCAGCTCTCTGGAAGCCTGAAAGCATCTGAACAATTTTAGGTAAGACTTATCTTTGCCTTTAGTACAGCAAGGAAAAATTCTGAACCCAGAATTTTTCTTTAAAATGTCCTGTGACATATATCTAGAAAAGAAAAGGAACAAAACTTCCATACAAACATCTTTACAGTCTCCTTTTAAACAAAGGCCTGTTTTACCTGTATTACCTAGATATACCATAAATATAGATTTGAGGACTTTTTATCATGGAATGTTGTAGCGAAAAAAGAAAATGCTGAGCTGAAATTTTCTGCTGGAAGATAATTTCCCCAGGTACAGCTGGGGAAAATGTACTATTTGTTTGCAATCAATAGGGTCTATTTTCAACATCATATGATCGATCACTGTAGGATCATGGGTATTATATAAGTCATGATGTATTAGCTAAAACTGAGCTTTCACCACCCACACCATAAACATAAGCATCCCATGGCTGCTGATATACCATTAGTTAGTAAGGACGTGCGCAATTCTCTTTTTATAAAGGTTCATTTGACAGAAGCTCCTCACAGATTCCCAGACCTCTAATCTACTCCCCAAAACACTTCTTTAAAAGATGTCAGGGTTATTTATGTCAAAGACAGTGGCAGACCTGTGCCCCTATAGGGGACTGAATGTGTATGGATCATATTTTTCCACACTGCAGGTCTTGACTTCAGCGAATTATATCAGCAGAGAACTCACTCTTTGCCCAAAGAATGCGCTCTCTTCCTTTGGTTCTCAGACATTTTGCATTCTTCTATGATAGCTCTGCTGCTTACTTCCAGATGGGGTTGTTGAATGTGCTGCATGTTTCCAAAACAATGCTCACTGCTGGATCCGTTACTCCATCCTCAGGAACACAGCTGGCATTAGTGGTGAGAAGCATTTTCCCCTTTGTAAAGTGTTCCCTTTTTTCTGCTTGCGATCTCCAACAAGACTGGCACACCAGCAGAAACTACCATCTCATCCTCTCATATTGTGCAAACGTAAAAAGGTATCACACTGATAACACTCCTCTCGTTACCCTTGCACCTATTTGTAATAGTGGAGAGAACGCAGAACGAAGTGATGCCTGTGTAGTACCAAGCATGTTGTTATTGTCTAACTGAAAATTCATACAGCAACTCATGCTCTCCATTTCCTTCTTATATATTCCCTGAAATTACCTCGTATCGATGTCATTTTCCCCTCAGTGACCAAGTACTTCATTTTCCCACACAGCTGTACAGACACAGTCATCTCAACAGTTTTTGCTAATACCAAATTAATAGGATCTAACCTATTCTATTTTTTTTGCATAAAAACCACAAAACAAATCCATCTCATTACTTTTTTTATTATTCATAATTTTATACTTTTATTTGTTTCTATTATACTTTTGAAATGACATCTCGGTATTTTTTACACTTCTTTTTTCCTGAATCTGCATTTTCAAAAAGTACTTAACAAGCAGATTAGACTGTGCTTTTTGACATCGGGCTCTCTAGGTGTCGCATTGCTTTGATTATTTCTAACATCTGGGATCAGCATGTGCCATTTCAAGGAACGAAAATGTTCCTGCAGTGGAATAGCCGGTTCTGAGCAGGAACGCTGCAGCTTGCACTATTGATACAATGTACCTCAAGAGAGTCAAAGTGCACTGAAAGCACTCCAAAAGCACATTTCTTCCCAGCTTTTCTCTAATTCCAAGCTCTGAACACTTGAGCAAGCAGCCAACAAAGCCTTCTAGCATCAGCTCCTAAATTCTACCAAAAAGGCATGTTAGGTGCCTAGGCATTTTTCGTACAGCTGGCCCTTAGAACCTGCCTGCTTTGAATGAGCAATGCTGTGAGCGCTCCAGCAGGTTGCTTTGAAGGCATACCATCTGCCATGAGTGTAGACACTCGTCTGCACGTGAAATAGCGGGGTAGGGGAGCGGGGAGAGATGGCTTGAACAGGAAAGCTGATAACCCATTTTTTTCTGTTAATTACAGTTAGCAAGATCAGTCCCCTGGACAGATGGTTTGCTGTTTTCTTTAGTTCAGATGCATTGGTCCTCAACACTCTCAGTTGCTTCTTTCCCATGCAGTCTAGGGGCTCTTGAAAACCCGCTGTGAATGGATGGACCTTTCCTGCAACAGTGTCCAGATTCCTCTGTTTATTTTCTGGCTGGAAGAATAACCCAATGTGCCTCTCCCATTCGAACCTGGCTGAAGTTTACCTGTCTCTATTTCTCCCATTTTTTCTACACTATCATCCCACTTCTCTCAAAAATGACTTGCCTTTCACTGTTGCCAAGGACACCCACTGTCTAAGGAGGCATGGTACAGGTCTGGCCAAATTCCTCTGCTCTGACCACTTTTTCTCTTCTCCGGCCTCCAAGTTCCAAGAATTATCTTTGCACGAGGAGCAGCCAGCTAGCCAATCACGGGACCATGATTTTTAGTGGACTTCCTGCAGCTTGAAAGCCCGCATCCACCAAGTTAAAGGGTTTCTACCTCTCCTCTTAAATGTAATTTTCCTTTGCCAGAGGAAAATCCAAAAAGCTACTAGGCCACCACCTATATTTCATTTTCTGTTGTAAATGACAGGGATTGTTTTTCTCCTCCTACAAACACTGCAGTAGCTATATAAAACTTTCATTTTTCCAGACACGACTACCTCAGTGATAAACAACCTCCTATTGTCCCACATCACTGCGTCAGTAGTGACCGAACAAAGTACAAAACTAGACAGTGTAACTTCTAGGTGCCAAAATGGAAATGATTTAAAGCTTTCTGATTGCTGGGAAGAAAAGAAAAAAAAGTGAGGGGGAAAAAAAAAGGCACCGAATTTTCAGCAATATGCAATTCAACATTTTTGGCTAAAGCTGTATCTGACGTTATCTGCAGTAGATTCCAACCATAGGTCATCAAGAAAAATATAACTCCTTTACTGACTGTGTGCTCAGCTCTCTAATTTGAGGAATTTTAATAGTTCTCTGATTCTCAAGGTGGTTACAGCACGTGGTTTCTACTGTCGTTGCTTGCACCCCAAAACTGACCTTCTGACTAACTGCACAGATGAAGCTATTATGCCATCCATGTTTTCCAGCTGGGAGAAAAAACGATCTTAAAATCCATCTGAGATCACTGCAAAGCAGCTGATACCGTTCAAAAGACCACAAACATGTGGGTGAAATGCTAAATTTTCAATGCTCTCTGAAGAAAAAAGAAAACAGGAAGATCCTTATGAAAATACTAAGTGGGAGATATTATCTTGCCTGACAAAGGCTTGCACTGCAAGACCACTAAAGAAACTGAAAATATACCCTTTAGCAAATAATAAAGTTGAAATCAATCTTAGCTGTCTTGTTTGCAAACAGAATCTGATCCTCATATTTCAAAGTAGCTGAAAATGACTCAAGACAGATTCACAAATCCAGTTACTCAACATGAGATAATGGAAATTATGGCTTTCAAACTCATGAGGGATGCTTCTGAGAAAATTTCTGGAAAGTGCTGTACAATTATGAATGATGAAACAATGGATTTCTCCAAAAGACAGCTAGTGGTTTCACGTCTGCAGTATGTGGATGACAGCATGAACATTCATACAGAGTTCACCAGATCCTGTCATCCGCTCTATACTTGTGGAGAAGTTACATCAATAATAAGAATGTCATGTGCAGATCTAAGGACATCCGATGGTATGGAGAGTGCTACAACAGTGCTGTTAAAATGGCAAGCTTTGCATCAGCCTGACAACAAAAGGAGGAGCTAGACATCATCAATACTCAGTACTTAGGGATTTCCTTTATCTATACAGACATTTCTGAAAATGGTTTTTTTTTTTGGGAAATACCCAAAAGCAATGAAGCATCTTAACAAAGATATGTTGCCTACATCACCTAGCATCTGTGTCCTCCATCTAGCAAGAGATATAGCTTCACCTGAGCACTGCTTCGCACATGTGAAACTTGGGAGGATGCACAGGGTATAGTGAAAGATCCTGAATTAATAGCACAGCAGCTCAGATGGGAAAGACTAATACCCTCTTTGGTACTGAATTAAGTAAGAGAATCCCAGACATGGTAAACAACCACCTTTTCACAGCTCTCCAAGGGCTGAGTATTAATAGAGAAGGTCACGTTCTTATACAAAGACATTCATTTCCTTCAGTCATCCAACTGGGATAAAAGTTACAACTTGTTTGTACTCAATGGCTTTTCACCAAAGAATACTGAAGTGCCTGAATGCAGTTACCAAAAATTAGAAGGGAGTTGTGTAAGCGTATCTGTGCTGAAGTAATTGTTTTTATAGCAACCAGTATTCAATCAATTTGAATGCACAGGCTTAGAAAATGATTCAAGATCTTTAAACTCACATAACAACTCCAAACATAACAGAAATGCAAAAACAAAACAGGCTTCAAGTGGCTGATTCTGATTTCAGCTGTAATTGCCTGATTACTCAGCCTCTTCTGTGGCAAGCCAACTGTAAGCTCACAGAAAGGTCCTTGTAGTCAGTTCAGAAGTATCTTTGCTGGCTCAGCTGAGGCTGGCTTCCAGAACAGCATGATTGATAAAGATAATCTGGAAGTCACCAGCCATCAGTGCTATAAGCAAGTCGCAGTTTCAACACTCTATCATATTAAAAACAGAGCTTCAATCCAGAGTGGGACAGTTATTTCTCCAGTGTCGTGTGGTTTTAAATATGAGAACCAAACTGATTACTTAGAGCTCACAGATGTTTGGGATGAATTCTTATCAAGACACAGAGGGGAAATATGGGTGACTAGAACTTCTGGGGGGCTGCATATCATTTTTTTAAATCACATTTTTAAAATAGCCTCTTGTTCTCTTCTCAGCAAAGCAATGCTGATGTGCCGCCTCATACACTCACGTGGCCCTATGAGCAGTTCTTTCATCTTTTCCGCCAGCTTTCAGAAACAACCTATTCCAAGCACGTATGTGTAAGACAAGTCTCCTCTTCCTCCAGAAGTCTCAACACTCAAACCAATCACCTGGCCCAAACAGCTACTTGTTTAGAGAAAAAGCTGCCTTTCCTCTGAACACCTAGGATGGGATCCTTGCCCCATCCCAGGACCTTACAGGAAAAGAGGCTTTCCCTTGCCATCCCTTCTTCCAGCAACGGCTTCAAGTATTTTCTTCACCTTTCTCGACTTATCCCCTGGATAAGTGGGACAAGAAAACCATCCTCACTAAATTAACAGGCTCTCAAACTATTGTCTTGAGCTACAAAGCACTAGTCCCACCTTTGTAGAGACAAGACAGTTTTCCCTTCCAAACTCAGCATTTCCTTAGGTTATAATTAGCATCTTTTTTTGGAAAAGATTCAAGGACCCAGAACCTCAAATTATTTGTGCCTATGCTAGTTCTAGAGCTAAAGCATATATAAAATTCACACATATAATAAAAGGGACATTTCCTCAATTCTTATAAAAGTTGCAGCTATTAACGGCCTAAATTTTGCATTGAGATGCTCACCTTGATCTATAGGCCATGCATTACTATTTCTAGAGCCACAATGAATACTCAAAAGCTGAGATCAGAACATCTTTCATGGTATTTTTGTTTAAAAGTACTGGTCTTGAGTCCCTCATTCCCTGCTCAGCCTGAAATCAGAGGAAGCCTTCAGAAAAGGCCAGACTTCTAGAAATAAGAGTGTCCTTTACCTACCCAGTATTTCTATCCCTGTAGGACATCCCGCTAGACTGATGCCTTGACTCTGTTTGCCAAATAGTAAATATTTAAGATATATGTTTGATCCCTTTGTGTCCCCTAGGAACTACTTCAACATTAACAACTTAAGGAACTGATTTGCGTTCCCTCCTCCGTTTCAGTACCGAAAACAACAAATAAGAAAAATCCTCTTAAAGTAGTTTGTCAGAAACCTTTGGCTTTATCCCCAGCACATATATTCCTATGATATGCAAGTCTTCCTTATAAGAAGTCTGACTTCATAGTTCAGCACAGTTTGATCCAGAGATAGTTGGCATCTTTACAGTGAGTAAACAAGTAATGTTTTCATGCAATGTGACAGTAGTTACTGTGCACATAGTAAAGTAATTGACTCTCCTGATTTATTACAAATGCTATCAACACAAAATTCACAGTAAGACTTTCATTATATTATGTTTTCTGTATAAACATCTCCGTGGGTTTTGCCGATCCATTCTACATCCAAAAAAACCTAACAGCAGGGATGCATAAAATATAAATATGTCTGAGTCTGTATTTTGACTATTTCTAAGAAATATGCTTTAAGCAATTAAAATGATAAATAGAATAGGAAAGGAAGCTATTTCATTGTTTAAATCCAACATTTCATGCTCAAATGATTTCACAGGATCTCTCTTCTTCAAATTGTCCTTCCATCTACCTGGACTTCTCCCTTACCCCAACCCCAAAGGAAATGAACTACAGACAGTTTGGAGAGGGATAAGATTTATGTGTCTTAAACACTATAAAGACTTTTTATATATTATGGACAAAAGTTAGACAGTTCCTGCCAAAACCCAGTCTATACATCCCTAGCTGCAGATTGAGTTGGTGCCATAACCTGCCGATTGGAATGTGTTTAAATCAGGCATTACCCAAGGTACAGATCAGGTGCTTCCAACCACCCCTGAGTGGTTGTACTGAGTGTAACCATGCTGGTACTGCTGGCTTCACAGAACTACAGCACAATGGAAACATTTCTTATAACCTGATTTGTGACACCTGACCCATTTGTAATACCCAGCGCTCCAGGGCTTTTTGGAGAGGTGGACCACTCCTCTGCTTAGAAGGCATCTTCAATGTAAAAAGCTGCAGCTTGAGTGTCTCTCATACAAGGTCAGATTTAAAGCTGGGCTTTCAAAGGACAAAATTAGGGGCCACACACAAAATGCGTCACTACGTTCACCCACCTGTCCACATGTTAGATGAAAACTGAATAGTCAGGGATGTATAAGTCTAATTAGGGTATTTACATGAGCAAACTGGCTACTGTCCTGCCCTCATAATTGGCCTTCAAGGTGTGAAGATTCAGCCCTCAATGAGATAATGCTCTCACCTTAATTGTAAAAAACTTCACACAGCCTTTGGGTTAGATTTTCAAATATCACTCTTTTGATTGGCTGGACATGAGACATTCATTAGCCGAAGTGTCAAATAACAGCTGATGAGAATTCTATCACTAAGTATTTTTTCCAGTTCCACAATTCTTTCAGCAGCTATAAGCAAACAGTAGCACTCTTGTCCATCGGGAAGAGTCTGTGGGCCAGACAGATCCTACTGGCTGGAAATCAAGATAACTCCCATAGAGACTAAAAATAAATAAATAAATAAATTGACTATTCTAAAGTCTTACAGACATTTGTTGGCCAAAAAAAAAGTATACATACATAAAAAGCAGATTCTGAGCTTGCATCTGAAAAAGATTTTGCAAATGTTTACTTTGCAAAACATCTTTTTCTTCTATTCCCACCCTTAAATCTCCAGCAGTAAAGTATTTATTTACAAGATATTATTTTTAATACAGATAGCAGATCATATGTGTTATGTGGCTGCTGATATATCCTTCCAGAAAAATAGGGCTTCCATAATCCCCACAGATTCTACCTTTTGAAAGAAGTGAGACCTTCATGTCTCATTCCTTCTTAACTGGGCTTGTATATCTACTTTCTTATATGTCTGAGTAAAATACAAATATAGTTAGCTAGGAATTCCTGTAATTATCAAGAAATAAAAGTCCAACAAAATACCACTTTCCCTGTCTTTCCTTCTGTCCTGGGTTCAACATG
>NW_010400848.1:21498-24852 GCF_000710305.1 Buceros rhinoceros silvestris | reverse complement strand
ACGCACGGACGGGGCGGGGGGACGGAGGGCGGCGCTTTCGTCTGGCGGTGAGAGGACAGGGCACATGCTGGTGTTCGCTGCGGTGCTGCCACGGCCCCTCTGCTTTCGGCACCTGTTGGTGGGTGACGGATGCGAAAGTACCACCTACTGGCGCCGTTCGAGTCTTCAACCGACTGATTCTGCCTCTGCCGGAGCACCAGGGAGCACACGAAGTCAGTTAGAAACATGCTGCTTGGCTTGTGCCCAGGGAACTTCAGCTTTTTGGTTTTAAATTGGAAAGATTCTCAGAGCTTGGTTTTGCCAAGACGTGCCTTCTGCACGTGAGCTGCTCGAATCTCACCTGAAATGTCCGTGTGAACTAACACAACAACCGGTCTTTTCTTCCTCCATCATTTACATAAAAGTACTCGGATTCTGTTCCCACTTGTGGCAACAAAGGCCTCGGGACAGCAAATCCCGCACACAGAACGGGGACAATCACATGCTCAGAAAGCTCCCTGACTTTCCTGCCCCTGTGTGAGAGGAGCGTTACAGGGAAGGACGCGCCAGGAGAACACGGGTGGATCGGGCGCTGTCAGCAGTTGCTGGAGGCTCACGCAGAATTCCCAGTGGAACACTTGTGAACGAAAAACAAAAGGATCACCATGTGACACCTTGAGAATTTCACCCTCCAGAAGAAGGAGCCTGGATGGCACAAAATCTGACTCCCTCAATTATAAAAATAAAAGCTTTAAGCCTCCCTGTCAAAATCTGAGAGCACATGGGTTTTTTTATGTTAATGGAATTAAGCCAATCCAGAGTAATTTGCTTGGAGTGGCGATCATAAGGAACACGTCACTCTCGGAACAACCAGCACCAACAGCACGGAGTTTTCCTCTCCCATCCCCCTTCTCTGGGTGCCACTTTCACACAGATCCTCTGCTGGACAGGTGTCAGTGATCTTCCCCAGCAGTGTGCCCCGAAGCTAACACACACAAGCGTGCGAGGGGCAGTCAGGCTGTACCTCCGGCTGTTGCCCCAGCTGAGCCAGGTGCCTGGAAACACTCTGGAAGTTCTGCACGGGTGAGCTTTTCCAGAACTGACAGAACCGAGAAAGAATGACTTACGGTAAAGAAAGCAAGCACGGCTTTACAGGCAGAAAGCTCAATACACATTCACAGATAGTAGAGAAGTGGCTGAATTCCTCATTCAATGAAAGCATAAATCCAAGTGAACGAGTCAAAGCTGTAAACCTTTTCTGGATGAACGTTTACAGGGGGCCTGATTTTGTACCGGGCTGGTTCATTTGCCCCTGCTGTCTCAGAGCTGACCTGTTGAATGCTCTCAAAAGCAGGTGTCACTGACACTGCCCCTTCCCTCCATGTTTCCTCCACTTCAATTTTCTGTCCCTTCCCTCAGGTTGTGCTCGGTTTCAAGCCTGTGTGAAATGAAGAACTGCTGCTAGTGTTCAGTCTAGGAGTGCTGCTGGAAAAATTCAAAGCTTGTTCTGCCCGAGGCCGGGGGCCGGTACTTCTCTGAGGCAGGTAGAGATTGATGGATTCGGATTGTCAGTAGAGCCAAGCTCTGGAATGAGGATTAGAGGTTATGGGATGAAGAGGTGTGGTTATAGGATGAAGAGGTGCAGAAGTGAGCCCATGGCTTCCTTTCTGGTTTATAAGCTGTAAGCCAAACTCCAGTCCCACTGCTGGGGGTTACTGTCTTCACGTGGATGCCAGGCTGGAGATGGTTATTGCTTTTCAGCAAGGCGTGGGAGTGAAAGGTGCAAGCGGGTTCTGCAAAACCCAGTCTGGAAGCTAGATCTGAAAGGATCCCTGCTTTTTGAGTGCTGGGTATGTCAGTGGTGTTTGTTCTAACTGCAATGGCAGGAACCCAAGGCCTCCGACACCCTGTGAACCTGCATTACCCTGACACCTTTTAGAAGCCGTACAAACAATCAGAGGAATGCAGGCATCTCCTAGAGCGTGCCACCGCAGTGAGCGAGCCTCCTGCCGACATGTTTACTCACTGCTGCAATGAACACCCGCAAGATTAGAAAGTTCGCTTAACGTGCGCTGGAAACCATTTTCCGTCAGAGCACTGTCAGCTGCTGCACGGGCCGCAGGAGGAGATCTGCCTGCGGGCGCCAGCACTCCGGACACCTCATGGTGATGCAGGAGGACTCAGCGGTGCCGAGCCGGAACCCCGGCGAGCTCCTCGTGCGAGTGCACTGTAGGTTGCGGTGAGTAACTCACAGCAGTGTTCAGTGACACAGGGGACATCACGGGAAGGCAGCTGACAGCCTGTCCTGGTTCTCCTGTCACACGATGTCACGTGGGGTGCTTCAGCTCATGTTGCCTGTGCAATGGCACAACTACTCTGCAATTGCCAGCGCCACAGCCGGAATGTGTGGATGGCCACACTGCAAATCGGAGGCAGAGGAGGAACCAGAGGCTGGTGATGCTGAGAGCCAGTTTCTCAGCTCTATCAAATATGGACCCTGCAATTTCATGGCCACGTATTGTTTCTCAGTGTAGTCAGGCACCAACTATTTGAGGCAGGGATTCTCTATGCGTCTAATTGTACGTTATATAACAAGAGCAATGTGTCCAATTATTATGTAAAAATAAAAAGTACAATAACAATAATGATGGCTGTGATTTCTGCCTTCCCTGTAGCGCATATTTTCCTTGAAGTCATCAGGGACTTGTTGCTAGGTAGTTAGTATTTAAGGTACCTTAAACACTTCCATGTGTCCACGCCTGCTGTTTCTAGGCAGCAGTATTTGTTTATGATACTGTCATAGAGCCCCTTCTACCCTGGGCCCTTTGTTCGGGTAGGTTCAGTGTCAGTCCTGACACATTTCTTTTCACAGCATAGCACACTGGAGCAGCTACTGCTAAGGATGGTGACGTCTCTCTGTGTAGCCAGCCCTGGGCCGGGATGCTCTGCCAGCTTTGCTTTTCTTTCTCTGTACAGCCTTCAAAACCGTTTAAAGGCTGGTAGCGCTTCTGTGCTTCCAGCACCTATTGCAGATGGTACCTGTTTCCACCGCACACAGTTCCGGAGTTTCAGAGTACCTTGTACGACTTCAGTCTTTTGGGCGGAAAGAAGCCCAACTGGGATTGAATTGCACTTACCTTTGTCTTCATCCTCATGCGTCCAGGCATGTTCCATCTGCAGAGCTGGTGTCACTCCTGCTACGCAGGCATGCAGGCATGCAGAAATTGTGATCAACATTTGATTTGGACAGCTGAGGATCAAGACCATCTTTAACTGCGGAGATAAATTAGAGTTGTACTCTCAACTTTTTTTGTCCAAGCTCTCTAAACTGTTAAGAGAAATCTTCACATGCAAATCTGCTCTGTCTCACTCTTT